>NC_052613.1:17239712-17384141 GCF_016545825.1 Eucalyptus grandis
CAAAGTGCGAACTACGAAGAAGTCCCTCTCTCCCCGGTAGCGTTTCTGTTTTATCGTTCCCTGTCGTTCTTCCAAAGCGGTAGAGGCAAAAAATGGGCCGAGGCTTTAAACTTTGGGCTGGGCCCAGATATTACCACAATCCTTCCATATCATCCCCACTGCGCCTCGACACTTCGCAATGCTTTATAGCTTTCCACATAGTCGACACCCTGGAACCCTGGAAGTATATTATGCATGGACCAGATATATCGTGGCAAATTCTTCGGAAAAATTCTGTCTTCCACAATGGATGCCGCTGCTGCACTGTTTAATGTGGTCGAGTGACCTTGCTCTTGTATTGCCATCGTCTGACCTTGCTTGTCGCTGTCGAATGCAACTTTCGATTTCCCGGACGGTTTTGCCACTTTCGCCAATGTGGAAGAGGCGTTTCATATGACGGTCATGCAACTCAAATATATTACGTTCAATTTCGAAACTCTCCCTTGTTATGAACTGATTTCTCCACGTGATATAATAAGCACTGAATATTTTCTCCATCAATAAGGAAGTTTTAAGGTCTTTTATGTGAGATAATAACACAAATGGTCCATAAATTTTAACTTAATTTGCGATATGGTCCTGAACTTTAAATTTGTTTAATATAGTTCATGAACTGTAGTTTAATATGCAATGTCGTTCTTAAACTTTTAATTTATTTAATATGATATATGGACTTTTAGTAAATGTTCAATTTAATCATTGTACTGTATGAAAATGTTTAATGTTGTACTTATAGTGATTTAAATTCAAGGACAATATTGAACATTTTCATATAGTTTTGAATTAAATTGAACATTTACAAAAAGTATGAGAATCATATTGAACAAATTAAAAGTGTAGGACAATATTTCATGTTCGGCTAAAGTTTCAAGACCATATCAAACAAATTTAAAATTCATGGACCTTATTATACATTGAACCAAAGTTCGTGGATTATCTATGTTATTTTCCCTTCTTTTTGATTTCCTACACACGTGGTTGGCAGCCTTGAGGTTCACCATGGCCTTGTATTCGGTCTTGGGCCTTGTGACCTTTGGGTTGCTTTCATTGGGGCCTTTACGGCCTTGTGGTCTTTTGGTCACTTTTAACCTAGATAAATAAATCTTTTCGGGATTGTTAGATGTCAATTCATGCCAAAGGTTTGATTATGAATATGAGGGCGAAGAAACTTGAAGCAGATGTCCACATTAGAAAGAGGGATAGAAATGTGAATAGGAGGGCCTGCGATCGACCCCATTTACAAATTCGAGTATGTAATAGAGTAATACTAGGTGCAAAGAAAGTTAAATTAATGGGTGATCCGAACGGTTGAATACGGTTCTTGTTTTAATTATCCAATTCATCTCGTCATATCATATATCAAGTGAACTAGTTTTTCATGAACTTCTAGCTTGTTAGTATATATAACATACACCCAAAGCTCAATGAAGAATTCAAACCACATCATGAAACTATACCGGCAACGAGTTGGACACCTCCCAGGGCCCACAAAAACGGAAGCTTGACCTAAGTACTTATGAAGAGAGCACCTGTTTACATGCAGGGTCATCCGATTGATCTCCCCTTCTCACTCTTTTAATTATAAAAAGAATGTCATCCTGAAAAAATATCCACAACAAGTTCTAGAAACGCCATTGGTAGCGATGAAACTCGTTAAAACCCTTGTGCTTTCTCCGGGTTGATTATGGCTCCAACTATGCAACAGGTGGAAGAAACAGACATTCAAGGGATCGTCATAGAACTGACGTTCTTAAGGACTGGAAAATTTGGATCTTCTGTTTATGAAGAATCTAGGAGCAAATGACAGAACAAGGTACAGTGGGAGAAAACAAATGATGAGAAAAGGAAGAAAGAGAAGAAAAAGTGCAAGAGAGAGGAAAAAGAAAGCTTTAATCAAAATAGAAAGGAAGGAAATTCAAATTCCTCTCTTACAATCCCTCCACATCGGCACTTCGCCACTACACAAAGAACCTCAAATGATCTTAGGCGTGACAAACCTAAGTGGGAGCATTATCATGATATACATGATCCTCCCATTTCTCTCTCAACTTCAACATCATCTCTCTATCTTCTTAGTACTCCTCTCTCTCTCTCTCTCTCCCCTCGCCCCCCCTTCCCCAAAATATTTATCCTTCTCTAACTACATAACCCATCACCCAATAACGTTATTACCCATCCCAAGTCCCATGAACATATTTAATCAATCCATAACCCCCAATTGTTCTAAAACCTAATTGTTGCCCCTTCCCTCTCTCATAATTACTCCTTTTATCTCTTTCATAGTCTCTACACTCTAACCGGATAACTTTGCCAGCGCTTCTCACTTCCGGCGAGTCGTCGTGAACGTTTGGAAGACGACAGTCCCAGCAGCGGGAATTCATCAGCCGAGCAACTCCGGCATTTGAGCCCAACGAGCTCTAGGGCCTTGGCCACCCTCCTCCACAGGTCGTGGCTCGCGCAAGTGGTTGCCACTGACATGGTCCCGGGTCGGAAAACCTGTGCCACCTTCTTCAAAACCCTAGAAATTTCATGCGGGTCATCATAGATTGACCCGACACATTCATAGCTCGCATAGCTGAACCTTCCTCAGGGGTCACATGTATTGTCAGTAACGGTCGCCGTCGATTCCGTTCATGGGTACCCGCATGGGTCGAACCCAAAATCGCAAATGAGCCCTCAGTTGATGTCTCCGATGCCAGTGAGCCCTGTCATCTCCCTCCCGGCAGAGTCCCGGAGTACTTCTCATCATCGCCAGCCCCTCGACGGAAGAACTTACGTGCTGAAGCCTGGTCGAGCTCGGTCATGCACACCTCAATGGTGTAGAGGGCATCATTTTGATCTTCCCTAGCTCATGATGATGAGATGAGTCATCATCATCATCACCATCACAAGCGGTGAAGACATGCCATGAATGAGAGGACACATTGGAGGGCATGACACACGCCTTTCTAAAGCAAAGCCTGCTTGGCAAATTCTCCTCCAAGAAAATGACTTCTTCTTCGAAGCTTGTGTGTGGGGAAAGGCTGGGCTTTGGGAAGATAAAGCTACCTCTGTACCTACACATGCGCACCGTGAGGCCGAGGCGATCGCTGGCCAAGTGGACCAACGGACGGACGGATTTCAGCAGCTGGGTGGTCCCACATGTCTTGATGATGATCTTGGTCGGGTAGACGAAGAGGCTCGACTCCGACAAAACGTAGGCGTCGAAGTGGCGATTGGCCACGGCCGACACCACCGTGCACTGCACCGCATGGAGTATTTCCTCAACGACTCGAAGTCGAGATTTCTGAGACCCATTGAGCCCGTGAATAAAGGGTCGTCGCCGAAGAAGCGGAGCTCTATGCGCTTCTCAAAGCCCTCAAAACCAGAAACAGCCATTTCAGCTCAAAAGAAAGAATATAAAAAGTTTGAGACAAGATGTTTCTTCTTTTTTTCTTTCTGGGAAGTTAAGGTAAGGTTTGAGAGAGAGAGAGAGAGAGAGAAGTGTGAAATGTGAAAGGATTGCAAGTGAGAGAGAAGTGGGAAGTGGACAGTTTTTATAGGTGGGGGAAGAGAGCGAGTGAGAGAGTAAGTGGGTTAGGGAAGTGAAGGAGGGGCATGCGGGTGAAGCAACCAAGAACAATGATTGCAGGCATTATGGAATGAATACGATGGTGTCCAAATTTTCAGGTTTTCGGTTTTTTTTTCCTTTTATTTTCTTTTGTGAGATCTTGATTCGTCGGACAAGAACAGAAGAACGAAATTTCTGGCCACGCGGATTTTTCTTGTTCCCCCTTGCCAAATGCAAACCTATCCATGAGTAAAGCTTGTCCGGGATTGAGTCACGTGATTGTCCGCAAGTAAGCTTAACCTGATAATTTAGTTTTCTTGACCACTTTAGCAAATCTTTAATTTTAGTAAATCTCCAATCTGCATATCTAATATTTATGCATATTTTGATAATAAATATATGATCGAATGTACAGGAATTAATGGATTATTGCGTGTTTAATCTCCAATTGATATACAAAAATAGTAGAATCAGGCATATCTTATTAAGAAATTTTGGAAATTATTTTTATGATGGTGTTCTGAAAAAGAGTTCGACAATTAGAGATGCCTATTTCATATTTGATTCATATTCAACAAGTACTTACGGTAAAAGATCAAATATCATCTTGGGCCCATAGTTGACAAATATAAATTAAACTCATATTTAAGGAATAATATTATTAAAAGCATAATCGAGACATGTAACTACAGTTCTTCCTAATATGAGAGAATGACGTGATGACCAATGTAGTAATTTGCAATTTGCAATTTATACTTACTTACTCTTTTTTGGTAAAAGTATACTTACTTACTCTTGATACCAAAAAATGACTGTTGTTATCGATAAGTGATAGATTTAGTTGATAATAGTAGTGTGTGGTGTACAGAGTCATTGATGAATTGACCATCAACAACCTAAAGAGAATCGATAACTATGATAAACTTATCAATTAACAAACATCAGTTATCGACGAGAATCTTTACTAAGGATGAAGTCATATATGTCGAGGGTTCTAGAAGTAGGCTTGCTGCAATTATCAAAATAATAAACTTTCAGCTACTTTTCTAATTGCTTTCCCTAGTTTTTTAACTACAAAGTCCAGTTCTGTAATGGCTACGCTCTAATACTATCATCAGTGATCTTTCTAGTGCATATCTCATTAATATCAAACGTAATGCATCACCATCACTATCATTTGCACACTATCTCCGGTGCCGATTATTAGTAACTTTACTGGCTATTTTTAATGACAATCCCAACTGAATGACATGAGATATTAAGATTAATGATTCTTCAATTCTTATTAGTACCAAAGATTTCAAGAACACTATCTTGACTGGTCCTTAAACTCAAACTATCAAGGATTAGTTTCTCCGTCTTTGCTAATAAGCAAGATCATTGATGATGTACAACCAATTTCCCTATTTACATTCGTCATGATAAAAGCTAGATTCCAGAGAGAGTTTGGTAATCATCAAAATATCATAGGGATGTTTTCCAAAAATAAATACCCCAAGTGTACTCTTTGTAAACCCCCTCAATTAATAAAAAAACTCGATGTCCTCGCAAACCTATCTTTTAATTTTCACAATGGTGTAATTTACATGGTCAACCACAATTGTTTCGAGCCTCCGTACCTTTAATTTTCTTGCCATTTACTTTGTTGTCTAATTCAACGAAAGACCATTTACAACCTTTGCCAATTCACCCATCAATTTATCTATACAATGAAAGATATTTGATTGACACTATTTTCGTGAACCAGATACATTTCATCCTATTAGCCATCTTAATTAAGGTTACTCGGCAGGAAACTTCGTGTCCCTAGAAAATTATCTGTATCTTTTCAGTAAGTAATCACGCTCAAATAGATTGGAGACCATACATGTTGCAAGAAATGAAGGCAACACTCAAAAGAAAGTCGGGCATGCATCTGGTCAAACCCTAACCATGCACAGTGTAAGGAAATTATAAGTGTCCAAATCATTCGCACGACAGTTCTCCAAAACACAAACACAATCATACATAAGTCCAAGTGTCCCTTATGCGTGGCAATCTCTGCATCTCGCTCATAATTAGTAGATTCGATATCATTAGCCAGATAATTTGCTTCTTCATAGGTCCCCTTAAATAGCTCTATTTTAAACTAGTGGACAAAAAAATTAATTCGAAAATTGTCACGCCTTTGTTTCTTGTTACACCTACATAACGTTTATATTATATGTAAAAGAAAAGAAATCATATATAATAAAATTGACAGCCGATAATTTCCAACATTTTCCTTGATATCAGGAGGATCGTACATGAAATTGAAAAAGTTGACCAATAACTTTTACCAATGCAGTTTCAAGTGGTGGCATTATCATATCATTCTCCTTTTGTTCTCCTTAGTTGCACATCGGTGCGTTTTCGAGATTCCGAATTTCAAATGAAGTTCCCTCCCAGGCATTACATCAAATAATACGTGTATATATATTGTATTGACATTAAGTCCTTTTTTTTTTTTTTTTTGGTTTCATCATCTAAATTTAGAAAAATCGAAATAAGAGCTGAAATTGCCTTGTTTTCTCAAAAGTACCATCATATTTTCAAATCAAGACTTAAAGTGAACATTATTTCAAATAAAGACCTAAAGTAACCATATTGATTTAAAAGAGGGGCTTGAGAAAGGAAAAGACGTAAGGATGTTATTACTACTTATGTAAGTAATGCATGGAAAAGATGATGTTGTGTATCAAATGTTCATTTTGAGAGCGGCTATGCAAGAAATGATAAATAGGTGTCGAATTCATTGTTGATGTAAGGAAGATCACAAGATTTCAGTGTTGTTATGTGCACTAATGTTATGTAAATATGGAAAGTAATGTTATGTTTTCATCACCCATATATTGGTAGGGACGATGCCTCAGAGTTAAGATGCCCTATGTGTCAAGATGTGTTGCAAGTGTTCTCGATGAGACGATATGCTAAAAATGAATATGATATGTGTGCGTGCATGTGTATATATAAATGCATATGTTCATATGTGCCTATTAACGAGCTAATCGATGGTAGTCGTGCATCAAATGTATTATGCCATCTGCTTGCAATGAAGTGAATAATCTTATGCAAAGTTGTTCATCAATTCCTATTGACATGTTGTGATAGGAAGATTAGTACATTTATTCTTTAAATTGCCTCCCATAACTAATTTGTACTTGTCTTGATTCAACATTGGGTACTAGATACTAGGTTAAGTGAGATGAGCTCCTACCTTAGATTTAGATATTTCATTTATTAGGCTTTAACTCATTTCTTATTTTTAAGGTTTGTAGGATGGATCACCCTCCATACTGCATTTTGGAGTTCCCGTATATTTTGATTACGAGTATCAAGATGTGTTAGTACTTGAATCAAAGATAGTTTATACTGGCATAAATTGATGTAGGTATATTGGAGTGGGTTCCTCATCAATTTGTTATTAGTACTTTAACATCGATGGGGAATTGGTTGGACCAGTTAGGGACTTCGACTATCCCAGGGTTTTGACGATGATGGCATGTCAATGGGCGAAGTTGTCAATCCAAAACATAGTAGCGTGACAATTGTGCAAGCAAATTTTTGGGTATATGAGTATGGGATAGTATTGATGAAACCCAACCTCTTCCTAGAGTTAATGCGTTGTGCTCTGCTTCTTTTTGTACTTGTATTAACACTTAGAAAAGGGAAGATAACGGAAAAATGCATACGTAAATTATTCAAACTCGCCAAATTTGTGTTTCTCATGCGATTTGAATATTTGCACTTTCGCATGCTTATAATAATTATGAATAATAAATGGAAAAGATGGATGTTGTGCATGACATTATGGGGCATCACATCTTGGCCCTTGCCTATGGCCAATGAGGGTTAGTGAGCAACCTTGCCGGTCTCAATCCAAAATAATAATAATAATAATAAATTGAAGAAAAGAAAAGAAAAAGAAAATGAACAAAAAAGAATGAAAGAATTTTAAATATTATTAAAATATTATTTAAAATTGTACATGTTAGTGCCGACTGGCCATGAAAAATAGTTGGCTTTATATCAGCAATTATGTAGCCACAATTGGCCAAATAAACTCAATTGACAATGCGGAAATGTTGAAAACTAAATTGGTATAATTAAAAGATTTGATACTAAATTAGCACAAATATAATAGGTTTATAATTTTTCTTTTAGTTATTTTGCCTAAGGTAAAACTCCAATCTAGGAGTTCAAATACAAAAGTCATTAATTGAAACACTCTCACACCCTCAAGATCAACTCCTTAGGGGATTTCAACAAACTTAACTTGGAAGATCCTTCAAGCATAGGGAAAATCAAGATAATTTATTTTCAACTTTTAAAGATAACAACAATATTCCTTAGAGAAAATCAAACACTTATATTGACTCTTGACCCAACATGGATCCAGGAACCAAAGACAAATAATTAGATTCAATAAATACACGTAAATGCTGAAAGACTCATTTTTTTTTTTAAGTGGAAAAGTACTAAAAAAAGTTCTAAATCTATTGTATTGGTACTAATTCAGTCCTAAACTTTTAATATTGATACAATTCAATCCATTCGGCCAATTTTGGCTATGCGCCGTGACGTGGATGTTGGCCGTGATCGAATCTTTGACGTGGCAATTTTATGATTCTTTTATGATTTTTCGATTTTTTTTATTAATTTTATTAATTTTTTTCTTTTTCCTTTTATTTTCTGCCTTCTTGGCTGTGGTTGGCGAGGGTCGCGGTCCTCGCCGGGCCTCTCCTAGGGCCGCCGATGAGGTACTTCACCCGGGATTTGGGCAAGGCCGGACTCGCCGTGGCTGGCGAGGCCATGGCGGCCATCGCCAGTCCGGGCAAGGCCAGCCTCACTCGCCGACGAGGTGGCCTTGCCATTGAGTCCCAAGTGCCTCCTCGCTGTCAACCCCGAGCTTCTCGACCTCGTCACCGTCGTCCTCACCTCCACGAAATCCCAATTCAAGGCATTGGTCCCCCACCTCCCGCTCCTCAAGTTGCCGCTCCTCCGCCCAATCTTTGCCTCTGAAACCCTAGCCCGCCACCCCAACACCCTCCTCTCCTTCTTCCGATGGTGCTAATCCCACAACCCGTCCCTCCTCCTCTCCCTCCTCCCGTGGCAAGGCCAGGGCGAGGCTAGCCTAGCCTAGATTTGGGCTAAGCCACCTCGCCTGTGGCCTTGGGCGAGGCTGAGCGAGGGTTGTGACCCTTGCCAACGGCTGGCGAAGGCTTCGCGGCCCTCGCTTCTACCTTGGCGATGGCCGCCATGGCCTCGCTGGCGGCCTGGGGAGAGGCCGGGCAAGGGCTGCGACCCTCGTTGACGGCAGGCGAGGGCTTAGTGGCCCTTGCCCAGTGGCCGGCGAGCCTCCATTGCCAGGAAGAAAGCAGAAAAGAAAAGGAAAAAAGAAAAAATTAATAAAAACATTCGAAAAAATATAATAATTAAAAATCATAAAAATTACCACGTCGGCGTTCAGTACGGCCCGGCGACGTCCACATCAGTGTTGACCGGCCAAAATTGGTCAGATGGACTGAATTTGTACTAATATTAAAATGTTTATGGTGAATTGGTCAAATTGGAAAGTTTAGGACTGAATTGGTACAAATACAATAAATTTATGACTTTTTTTGGTACTTTTCCCATTTTTTAAGCAACACAATTTTTTGGGATATAAAGTTCCCTAAAAACTCCAAAATGTATAGAACTTGATTCGTTAAAACAATCACATATAGCTATCCAATCTTATACTATTTGACCATACTGAAGCAAACCTCACTTAAGAAAGTAACACTTAAAATTCTGACCGTAACTATTACTAGCCCTTAATGGGGATCGTAGACTCCTTGCTAAAATTCAATTGAGGGTCCAATTCACCCTCGTCCTAGACTTAGGGTAAGGTTCATTGACTTTCACTCAATTTAAAATTGTCCATCCTTATCGGTGATTGGATAGGCATTATTTGCTTGTCTATTTCCAAGCCTTTCAATTTTTTCTAGTGTGACGCCCCATCAACCCTGTTAGAATTGGGAGATAGCTATTTCTTGTCGCTCAAAACTATGTGTGGGCGATATGCTGGACCTATCATGACCACACATTGCACCCCCTGGCTTGCACGCGCATCGCCATGAGAGAGATAAGCCCACATCATACACGCAAGCCAGCATACGCATCATCTCTCTCCACCTCCCTCGGTCAACAACTTTCCAAAGTGTGGAACCATGCATGCATATTTTTTGAATCGAATCTACCCTAAAAAGTCCCCAAATCGAACTCCACACTAAAATCCTAAACCCGCCTTTTCACATAAAGAGAAGTTTGACGAAAATCTTATCTCCCTACAATTATAAAATCAAGTCTTTTCAACTTTGAAACTTAAAGCTCGAAGGAAAGCAATTGTAGAGTAGATGCACAAGCTAGTAGCTACGAGCTAGCTAGTGGGCTTTTTGGTCCCACAAAGTGGAAGAGGCCTTTTGCAAATATTGAGTATTTCCAGAGTATATTTTTATTCCTACCAATCACCAAATTGTTGTACAGCCTAATTTTATCATATCTAATTATCACGCATCGGAAACTAATGAGACCTTCATAGGATCTTAAGAAAAGTCACTTATTTTATTACAATCTTATACGGTAGCATCGTCGGATTAGAATGAAAAAAAAATCACTCAATTATAAAAGTGATTTTCCAAAAGGAAAAGAAATCAAAATGATTTTATTCCTACGCAAACGGTGGACCAAAACCATAATTGGACCCCACTCTTTTAAATCAACTGTGATTGTGCCCTCCTCAGACCACCACAAGGAGGTCCCACACTAGCTTAGCATAATCTAGGATGTGCCCCAACTTCTTGGCAGCACAAGGGCCATTCTTGATCTAGGGTTTCGATATTCCATCTGCTTGTCATTATTTTAGCCTGTAAGAAACATGGGAGTCCCCACAAGGTCGTTGCTTTGAGGGACATTGGCAATTCTTGTTGGCATTGAACCACAAAATCCTTTTAGCCGCCAAGCATGCTTGCGCGCACAATTCCCGCACATGTGCGTGTGCGTAGCAGATTGATACGCACTTTTATACATTTCTATAGCCGGATAGCTAGTCGATCTTTTGGGGGCACTAATGAACAATCCTGAGTGCTACTGTTCCATGCGCACCCAATTCTTTCGCTGAATTGTGGATGGAACCCACCTTTTTAGTCTTATTTTGGGAAATACCAACATCAAAGATGCGTATGATTATTTTCCATTAATACAAGAAAACGTGACATTTCTCTCCACTAAGAGCCTCTTGTGGTGTTGATTAATTTACCTAACCATTACGATGAGATGAGGGACTGTGGCGACTCGATAGAGATTTATCTAGTGTTCTAAGAGGTCAAGACACCCGGTGTAAATAACGAAAGAGGAAACTAAATGCATACTTCAGCTAAGTTCGAAAGTTTTGATTGAGAAACTAATGCGGTTGGGTACTTGTTTGGAGCAAATAGGTAGAATGAGGTAAAGCTTCACATTGCATAATGACTTGAGGCAAATTTAGAAACAATTGTCGTCTTTTCGGGGAAGGGTTGTTTGCCCAGATTAGATATAAATTTCTTAACTCACCGAGTCCTTTGTGGAACTAAGATTTAAACTTAGGACAATCAAATGTCTTAAGGCTGTTGATGTAGCCAGTCCTACACTTTTTCATTAACATGAAGAGACATCAACTGGCTGGAATGGAGAAGACATATCTGATTAGGACTTGAACTCCACATGTCGAGTCACAAATCATCAAAAAGCATTGAAAACAAAGTACATCTGGACCCAAAAAATGCCTTTGAAAGAATCGATGGCTTATCATGGCAATCTGGATAAGTATGCTACTTTAATATACATATGCTAGCAACATGTTCATGCATGCATATAGTTTGTCCCATTCAAACTTCTCCCTGGAACTTCACTATTAATTACATCTTCACATGGGACGATCATTAGTCAAATTGGCTCAATCGCGAGGTAGAAGTCTCTTTATTGAACTTAAGTCACGTCTTACAATTATTACTACCATCTCATATAGACGTTGTTCGAGATTGCAAGTTCTTCAAAGAGGTGGGCGAGTAAAACCTTTGTGAATTCCATGTTAGGATTTTAAAATCTTGAAGTAAACCAATTCTCTGTTGCATTCAAGATCTAATTCCCTTAAACTATCATCTCGATAGACTATTTAAAGGCCAGAGAGAGGTGAAACCACCACTAATATTTTTCTTGTTTTAGCTAGCAAACATTGCAATCTCTTGATTGAAATACTTCCTAATGTGAATTCTCCAACTCCTTACATAATTCCTCCATCTGTTTTTCTTCTACTTTTGAATAATATGGGGTATGCCAACATTTGGCTTGACTATCCCTATAAGAATGCACACAAACTATCATGTCCACGTGCATCCGGCAAGGCTCCGATAGGCAAAATCCTCATTCTACTCTAAATAGAAGACATCATGATCCGAACACGCAATCCACCGTCATCCAATCAAGTGCATAATTGCTTGGCCAATCCAATCCACAATCTTCGAATTCTCTCTTTCATAAGCTAGGGTGCAGTTACTTGTATTCTTCTTTTTTCTCTCATTTTGGTTAAGGGTGTCATTCTTGGTGGGGGGGCCACCGTGGGTAATACAAAGTGGAACCAAACGTTTTAGAAAAAGAGACGTCGAATGAATGAATCTACTTGGAGGAGCTCCCACATGAATCATGTATGCCTCACACTATGCCAAAAGGTTTTGATCCAAACAAGGCATGTTTGGAGGGCAAGCTCTTAAGTGCACATAATAGTCTTTGCCCCCACAAAACCAGAACGCACACTCACACACTGACATTACTCGGGAGTGACCAAATAATTTCATTTTCCTCGAGCCCTTCAAGGGGGAAATTAAAAACAAAATCTATCTCGATTGGCACGCCACATCATTCCTCATGCTGTGCATGCTTCGCCTCAAAAGGAAAAAAAGAATGGAAGAATGTAAAATAAGGAAAAGAAATGAATGGCAAACTCCCCCTCCCAATTGCTCCACGACAAACATCATTCTTCCCGGTGACCTGTGACCCTTATCGTTTACTCTGCTGTCTCATTGGCTCCCTGTCTCCAATTCCAATTGCAATTGCCAATGGCCGTTGTTCTGTCCTAGGGTAGATGGCATGTGGAATTCCAATTGCTGATTACTTTACAACTCTCTCTCTCTCTCTCTCTCTCATTTGCTCAACTCAAGATATTTGCTCATTCAGACAATGTTAATATGACCTCCCCTCTCTGTTTGACTATTCTATGCAGAAAGTTGTAAGAAAGGGAAACAAAACCTTGTGTGCTACTTTGAAGAGAATAGCCTGATTGGCATTGCTTACTTGATTAGATGGTATACACCCTGTACTAGACAGGTTTGGCATGAAACGATAAATTGAGTGGTGAGCTGTAAGAAAGGAGGAATGTCAACTGAACTTAATCAAATGGATAATCCAATTGCCATGCCAATTTGGTTTGTCCAAAGTACCAATGCCAAAATTGTACAAGGATTGATATCACTTGTCCTTAAAAACAAGTAGAAGTATGAGTAAGATAGAGGTAATGCTACAATTTGAGGTAGAAGAAAATGAGGCTGTAATGGAGACTATCACTACATATGGAAGAGTGAATGCATACAATCAAAATATGTCATAAGGACATGCCAATAAATGCCTAAAGATAGTTCTGGATGCGAAAAAATGCGCTAGAAAGTGCGTCATGAATGATTGACATTTGATAGTAACATGATATTTAAACAAGAAAAATTACAATCGTATCTCATTCTCCAAGAATCTATAAGGCCTAAATCCTCCTTGACTTGACACAATGCTCCTTTGCTTGAGACATAGCAATTCAAGAATTAGGCTACTTAACTTTGTATTAAGTTCACGTATAAAATGATGACTTATAATATTGAGCGCATACTGATCAGGTAGATTTAAGTGTTATCTCACAATGAGCTTGCTTCTTCTTCTTCTTCTTCTTCTTTTTGCCTTTTTCTTCTTCTCTTCTTTATTTGCCCTTATCTCCCCATTTCGCTATGACCCTCCAAAAAATGGATCTCCCAATCATAATTGGTTCTTACATTTTTCTAATTTCTATATGAAAGATCATATCACACAAATCTAAAAATTTTACTATGAACGAGCAAGATTTACTCATTTCTACGGCTCTTAAACGATCCTTTCCCAACGTTCCACGAAAAACCCTTTTGCTCTTGTCCAAAGTAGCTTGCCAGCTGCCAATATAATGCTGATAGAGCCATGCGTCATTCTAACCTCACACTTGGCCCCAAAAAGGAAGGGGGGGAGGAGAGAGAGAGAGAGAGAGAGAGAGAGAGAGAGAGAGAGAGAGAGAGAGAGAGAGAGAGACTTTTTGAAGTACTGATAATGTCAGGTTCAGGCATGGATATGTAAGAATGGAAGCCATCATGTCTCCTCTGCTTCAAACCCTGTCATTTACACTAAAAATGCATCTCCCTTTCTTGTACCTTAACTTTTCAGAGAAAATTCCATGTCCCCAGAGATTTTTTCCTATTATTTTTCTTCTAGCCCTTCTAGGATTCTTTTTTCACTTCCTCCAGACAGAATGTATGAGAGAGAGAGAGAGAGAATTGATTTTGGGACATGGACCAAAAGATTGTTTGCTGACATCTTGAAACTCTTGCACATGATACATTATTAATGGAGCCAATTAGATTCGAATTGTACACCTCTAATCATTGCATTTGTGAAACCAACATGGATATGGGGTTGAAGCATATCTCAGCTTGACCCATTTCTTTGACACGTTTCTTCGGCGGTCTAATCCCTCTTAGGAGTTTCATGCTCATTGTTTCTCGAAGGTGACAGCTAGGCTATCTTTCTTCAGTTTGAAGTTAAGAGCATTATAGACACCAAACCCGATTAAGGATAATCAGTTTAAAGATTGATGCAACAAATTGTGAGTGAGCAAAATCAAAAGTTCATCCTATAATTTATTAATTGACTTTAGAAATCGATTTTTATATGTCAGTACTTATTCTTAGAGTTGCGATATGGCTGTGCAAAAATGCCATACCTAGTTGTGCCGTTAAAATCTCAAATATTTAGATCTCAAAAGTTGGAGAGCTCAAATATCCAAATCTTAAAATGGGACTTGATCATGATTTGATTACCAAAGAAATTTAGTCTAAGCACAACTACGTGAAACTTTGAAATGCCATCTAAATATAAATAACCACTATAATTATAATGAAATAACTTCACCTACTTAACTGAGTGAAGTATTTTCAATACTAGTTGCGCTTGGTGTTTAACCGCTAAGCTACTTCTAGTTCTTTAGATGGATCGATCTCCAGTTGCTCACTAGGGACTTGGTTCGGATAACCACTAATTATTACCTCACAAATTCTCTTCACATTACGAAGTGATTAGAGAGAAGAGGGTGTAATTAGATCTCTAGACCAAAGGAATATTGCAGACTTCTCGGGTCTCTCCCAAATAATTTTCTTTTCTTTTCCACCAATAGCTTAAAGCAACCAATGAAATTCTAGTTGTACACCTCCTATGATTACATTGCACTTTCAAAGCATATGGGAGTGATGAACATTGAATTCAAGTCATTGCTGAACTCATTTCCTAGACAATATGTCAGAATCACACCAGATCCTCATCCATAATATGAAATTACTTAAGAAATCAAGGTGGTCTTTTGCTCTTATGGGTAAAAGTGAAACGGAGGACGGTGAAATATAGGATTTGTCATCTAATTTTGACATTTAGTTATTAAAATTCATTCTTTTTGGTTCACTAGGATTAGGTAAACCTGACATCTTGGAACTCTCAAACAAATTTTCGAAGTACTTTTGGCCCGACGAATTAGATTGCGATTGTACGAGTCAAATGATTACATTGATGTTTTCTAAAACTAGAAAGGATTTGGTGATCTTTCCCTTAATGGTCCCTGTCTTGCGACTCTACTTATTAAGGACAGTTGGTGTGCCCCAGGAGTTTTATATACCAATTAATCTAAGGTTGTCCTGCACGACACTCATTAAACATCTAACTAAAGAAATTTGTGTTATGTATCGAAGATGACAGCATTTACTTGATAAGTATCGTTAAGATGTGACCCCAAAGACTCGAATTTTTTATGGCACTCATCAGATATGGAAGAATTTCATGAAATACTCATTTAATAAAGAGATTGGACAAGTTATATGAACTAACAAATATTATAAAGGTGATATATCTATGACTGTTATTTTTATTTCACTACTTGTTATTTTACAATGTCTTTTTCAACGAAATTTCTTGATATGCCTTAGGAAAGATCGGGGAAGAAACTATTATCGGTGGAGCATAAAATTGACTTGAAAGTCATCTTATTACAAAGCAAGGAAGCTGGCAGAATTACTCAAATCTTCATAAATAAAAATTAGGGGCTACGTTTTGATTGATCAAATTGATAGTAGTCACCTGGACCTTTTAACTAAAATGTTTCGTTGGCAAAAATAAAAAAATATAGTGGTGGAAATGGCTGTATCCTTAAGGCAGTCGCTTATGCACAACGACCACCACTTTGGTGCTTGCGTCCATGGTGGTAATCGTGGTCTATCAGTGTGACGATAGACAGAATTAGAGAGAGAGAGAGAGAGAGAGCAATTAAAAAGTTCACGTCATCCTATAACATGGATGACCATTAATGCAATGTAGTTGCCAGTCTCCAATTCTCTCCTCTTCCTTTTCTCTGGTTTGTCGAGCTCCATCTGCTTCATTTCCTTTTTACTAAAGTTGAATTTTCAGTCCTTTTACTATATCTTGTCCACACTAGATAAAGATCTAGGACATATAAAGATCTAGGACATATGTGACGATATCCAAGTTCATCCGTCGAGACATGGATTAGAATTCGATGGGAGATGATAAGATCCCATAAAAAAGAAAAAAGAAAATCCAAGCATTGAAGATGTGAACATAGAAGATACCATCAAGTGTTTGGTGCCCTTAGAATAGCGTTTTTAAAAATAAAATAAAATAAGGAATCAATTAAATTACTGAAAAGAAAAAGACCATTTGCGGGTGGTCACTTAAGAACAGCGACCAATGTGCAAATCTAAGAGAGAGGGGAGAGGTGGGAGGGAATTTGAAGTGTCTCAAACTCCTTTCGTTTAGTGAAAAAATAAATAATTTAAAAAATATTTTACTAAAAATATTTGCTCCTAAAGCTTACAAAAGTATATGAACGAACGAAAATATTTTCCTCATCCACTATTATGTTTAAAAATAAATTGTTCTCAATAATAAAAATATTTTTTATCAGCTAATAATCTCAAATGATACAAGCCGTCATTTTTATGAAAATATTTTACAAATCATTTAATTTTCACGAAAACAAACAGTCTCAAGAAAAAAGAAATTTTCCATCCGGTATTTGAAACCTGATCTAGTTAATCAAAGTAGGTCGATTACCCATGTACCTGTGTTTGTCAATCTACTGTATCTACAGTAGATATGCTCTGAGCATGAAAAGTAAGGAGACAACAAAAACAGTAGCCCTTTTTTAACTTAAAAAATTCGCATGCGCCATGTAATTCTTTGTCTAATCAATTTTGAGATCCTAAGTCGTCTGGCAAATTTGATCCTCTAATGGAATGGAATCGTTAGCACTGATGGGTTTGGTGAAAAAGTGCACAATTTCAAGAAGCGACTTGTTTAAATACTGGAAGTATGATTGCATGTCACTTGCGAATTTCTCTAAACTTCATGATGAAAAAGAGTATGCTATTCTTTGAAGGTGTTGATGTTGATTGTCTTAGCTGGTCTAGTTCTTTTTAATTTAGATTAAGTTACTGGATGATTTAAACTACAGGAAAAATGCCCATGTTCCTCTTAAATCAGACTAGCAAATGTGCACACCCACAAAATTGCTTTTTAAAGAAATATTTCAATCGTTTAATAATGAAAAGAGATCATGGATAATAATGCAAAGAAACTGTAAGTATATTTGAACAGAGAAAAATATTTTAAGATTCGCAAACTTTCAGTTCATTGTTATAGGATAGAACATATCCGAATTTTTTATATTGAAATATGGCAATAAATAAAATAAAATTATGAGTTTAAACACTTGTTCATGGGCACAATATCTGTTAGATGAGTAATGCAGGATATTTGTGAAGATAGTTGAGACTCCTTAAAAATAAAAGATCATCTTTGCTTGATATAATAGTAAAGATTAAGGTAAAGGTTTATCTAAACTATAAGGAAAAATGCCCATGTTCTCAAAGTCAGTTATTGCAATTCCTCTTTCAAGCCATCCACCTAAGGATTTTGCAGCTTTCACTCCAGTTCCCTAAAACTTAGGGTTTGAACTCACTCAAGTGTTCCCTGTTTTCTCCTTAGCCTCGTAAGTAATTTATTTGATCGGAGGGTGCCCTATCCTTGCCAAATTTATTCAAGAGTCTTAGCCTATATTTTTCTTTTCTTCATCGTTTTTGGGGTATGAAACTAGGTCATGGGTTTCTTCTAGTTGGCCAAACTTTGCAACAAAAAGTACATAGGACCCGTTTGTTTTGAAAAAAATAACTATTTTTGAGAAATTATTTTCCGACTTTTCGACTATGACAGAAAATTATTTGATTTATATAGAACATTTTTCATGAACTGAAATTAAGCTTAGATTTGGGAAAATGACATCCCATTCTGGCAGGCAATAAGAAAATAACTCTTCCTATATCACCAAACAAATGAAAACTAAACATTTTCCTTGAAAATACTTTTCCGAGAAAGTATTTTCCTTCATCATGAAATTTTTGGAGAAACAGCGGCACCCTAAATGTGTATCATGGAGATGGCCCATCTGGACTCTTATCACATCCTGCTAAGCTATAATTCGCAGTAGTATCACTCGAAAAAGAAGATCACGACTAGCATTCTTCCAAAATGAGGCTAAAAGATAAGGCAGAATGAATATTTCAGTCGCTAATACAACAAAATTTAGACTTTAAAGACCGAATCAGGAAGTGATAGGATTAAGGACCATATGGTGATTAATGAATCAACTAAAACACGACAATTTGTTATCCTTGAATTCAACAATGAGAAATTTCACGCATCCGTTCAAATAGCAAACCTTTGATTTCATTCAATGATATCCACTCTATACAATGACCATAGAGAGGAGGAGGAAAGAAAACAAGAGACTGGGGTTACTGGCCTAGGAAAAATACCAGAACAAATTTTAATTTCCATTGTGACTGCACTAATCACTTGCACATATTTTCTGGTCAAAGAACATGACATGGGCAACTCATATTTTGACCAAGGCACACATTAGTACAGCCAAATGTGTACTTTCTAAAACAGTTAGATTATTTCACCATACTCTTTGCAATGCACTGGATCCACTACACAAAATCATATATAGAAGTGCAAGCATGCAAAAGAACAGAATGCAGAGTCACAGCCACTAGCCTCAAGCTTTAAGCTTGATCGAACTACTTGAACCAGACTTCGGCAACGTAATCATCTTCATGCACAGAAATGTGTATTACTTTGCTTTTATTACACGGTGGCCCTCTCAAGCAAATTTGGAAAAAAAAAATCAATTTTAAGTTTTTGGAAAGAAGAGGACTGCTACCTGAATTGAGAACTCCACTGGTGCTTTAACAGAAAAATAGATGCTCACCTGCATTTATGGAAGACACGGTAACAAAGAGAAAACATAGTGGCTGTTTCTTATGCCTCACAATATTGAACAGGATAACCTACTATTTGACTAAAAATTAGACAAGATTTTTTAGCTGCTAATTCTGTAAAGTTCTATATGATTGTAAGAGAGAATAAAAGGAATATTTAGAAGTCCCTTATCTGCAAACAGCAGTAAAACTGAAGTGCCAGTCTTCTCAAATAATTGAAAACTACAAATGGGCAGATAAAGTCAGCTTTTCCAAAGTGAACAGCTGCCTATTGAATAATATGATTCAGATTCATTCAGAGACAGTCCATTCCAGTCTCACAGTGCCTCATAGAAAGAAGAACATGTATAAGACAGACATACCAAGCCAGGCAATCTCTCAAATTGAAAGTTCAACTATTTAGTACATGACGAACATAAAAGAATGAAATATACATTTTGAAGAGGTATTCAAAAAGCACACATTACATTTCTGCACCTCTCTCTGAAACTAAAGTCTTACAGGTACAGCAAACTATTTGCAGCAGGAGAGCAACAAAGTCACTTTTCTACTGTAAGCCAAAAGGACTTTAGCAAGTTGTAGGAAAGAAACTTACAGATTTAGGATCAACGGATATCCCAGACAATGATGCCCCAGCAATTCTAAAAGACACCTACAATCATGCAAACAGTAGCTCATAACAGAATTTCCCACATCAGTTACGAGAGATAAAAATGTGAAGCACTACTTGAAATGGGAATGTAAAAGCAAGCACTAGTAGTGCATCAACAGTAAACCTAATAAAACATCTTGAGTAATCCTCTCTAGCACATTTGCTATTCTTGCAACCAAATTGCTGATGCCAAACTATTTTGTAGCATGCCGACTCTAAGACATCTCTAACAAAGGTCCTCTATGATAATTACCCACCTGACATATCAACCAACAGAAGACGCATGGGATTGGCTGTATAAGTAGTTCAATGATGAATGGGTTTCTTTTTCCATTCACACTACGAACAAGTATAATTAGTTGAACAGTCCAGTACCATCGAGAGTGCACCAACATAGTTTCAAGTAGACAAACAATACTAAGCTAAGAAAACCATTTCATGAATACCTATCCTGGGAAGAATGACTATGGTTTCTCTTGGCAGAAGAAAGACAACCAGTGAACTCCACTTTATAAGAAAGGTACAGCTTTTGTCTATGCCCACAGAACCACATACATGAAGCCATAAATGCATGATGCATCACAAGAAAATAAACTACGTACTAACACCCAAGTGAGCTCAGACATTCATACTTTAGCATAATTGTATGCCCGCCAACAAAATGGTTCCTCTAAATCAACTGGAGGGAGATCCTTGGTCATTTTCCCATCAGAAATTCCTCTACAATGACCATATTATTGGTGGGTTCTCTGTCAACATCACTATTTTCCTCTGCCATGCTTCCAAAAAATGATTTTGTAAAAGGTAACCTTTGGATTTGCCATGGTGCAAACTTAACTGTCCCTGGGAAGGTAGCTTCAATGCTTTTTCCAACAAGACCTCATCCACTTACTAAAAGTTTCCACTCGACAGAATGCTCTGCAGTTGAAATAGTTCCAACTGAAGGAGTTCCATCCACAGCAATAATCCTTCTCCTAGGAAAAGGCATTGTTAGAGTACAGAACTCCTTTGTCAAAGGAGCCTTGCAACCTTCCATCAAGCTTAGTCTGAACAAAAATGCACGTTCATCTTCAGAAACCATTGACAGTTGATAGAATTCCTTTATGGGAGGTCCAAGCCCACAGGATGCTTGATAATGCATCAGGACAAAATTACCCAACGGTGGCGAAAACATCAATGACTGCTTATCCGCCCCCGGTTCTGGAACTTGAGCAAATGGATGGAATGATAAAGACTCAATGTGGCTGCCATTCAGTCCTGTCAAAGGAAGGGACACATCAGGCAGTCCTAATTTTGCTCGACAATTAACCTGACCTGAAACTGAAATGCTGTCTGGAATTTCATCACGATTATACAGCAGCAACAGTTTCATGAATAGTAAAAGTAAATTCTGCTTCACCTTGTAAAGATATGGCTTCCATGCAGGCTGTTTGACATCTGCAGGAGGCAGATCGGCTGAAGAAAACCCATTAAGCTTGATAGAGAAAATATTGGAAGCATTGAGATCCAAAGGGGTACCTATACTTAAAGAATAGAAACAAATAAACCATTAGCCTATCCTAGAAAGAGGAAAAGCACAGGTCAGAAGAAAAAGGCGATAAAAGCAGCTGCCATAAGCAGAGTAAACATCACTGACCAAAGGGCATTGAGCTACTAATATAAGTCCTTAGTGCATCCTTATTCAATGGCCTTGAACCAACTTTCAAAGCATCTGATGAGACAGCACCAACTGAAGTGTTGGAGGGAGTTGAAGATGCAACTGGAGCTGCCACAGGCTTTGCTCTTGATGATATACCTATGCTGCCAGTTAAGGAATCCAATAACCCTCCCACAAATGGGGATGCATTCACAATCACTTCAGGTTCAGCCATATCCCCAGAAATTATCTCACCAATGGTATGTGCTACCATCAATGCCCTGCAAAATAGAAAACAAGGAAACAATTAGTGCCAATGAGAGTAGATACAACAATCATTAAAGAAGAGACAATGGATAATGCTGGGTCACCATCACTCAATGCTTCAAATAGGATTCAGTAATTCAAGGGTAGTCAGACTGAAAGAAAAAGGCATGTAAATGATTCTAGATGATATAAATTACAAACCAGCACAATCTATAACTATTACTCCATTGCTACAAGCCTAATGCACAAGTATGCCTGTTAATCTGAATTATATCTGTCTCGACAGGAAAAGAGAACCTCACAAAGGACAAATGAATAGGAAATCATGCTGAATTTACAATGTGATGATAAATTTACCTTTTGGTTAAGATAGGTGATAAAACTTAGGCATATCACAAATGGACATGATATGAGAAAGACACTCCCATAAATCAAAACCAGTCTTCAAGTTGCATGCAATGTTTTTACCATGACAAAGCATTCTTCAATTGTTTCCTTTAACTTTTAGAACAATCTAGTTAGGGAAGAGGGTGCAAAGTATACTGATGGTTTGATGCCATAGAACAGAGAGATTTCTAATGCCTCCTAGCTAATAAAATGAGTAACTTACCATATCCTGTGACTGATGGAAGATCAAGCAGGAGCGAAGACAAACTTCCATCTACTCCTCCAACAGCATTACCACAATCAGATCTTTTGCATAGTTCCTTATATGAATTTAAATGTCGAAGCTCAACCAAATGCAGTACAAGGATGCAGAACTGGCTCTTCATATGCAGAATCAAAGGCCACAACAGATAATTCTCTCTTGCCTCTTCTTAGATAATGTAAATGCTAATGACATGACGCGTCACTGGATCATCTACCCAAGAATCTGAACCTTCAGCAGACTGAGACACACGTATGCCAAATCAACAAACAGATCCTTCTCTAAACATAGATAAATGATGTAAATTAATAGAAGATTATTGAAGTCACATGAGAGTAGAAACAAGTAAACTGCAATATGTGATCTCAATAGCTATGCAAGACTAATAACCATCTGAGCCAGTTATCATTATTTAGACTCGGTATGTAATATCAGTAAATAATAAACGGAGCGAAGCACTTGCTATTAACAGATCACAACCAACTTAACTCCCAAACTTTAAACAACCAAAGCTCACATATTTTGTCCATTCTCACAAAGCATCTTTTCTCAAGAATGCAACCACTTCCTCATATACTCAATAATGAAACCCATGGCATTTGAACAAGAGTGACTCTAGCATCCACTAAACATCCAAATTCGTTAGTAGGCAAATTATGAACCAATGTTACAGCGACTTAAGGGAACAAATGCCAAGCATCAATTCTTGGAGACAAGACAAGAGATATAATGTGCAAATGATTGTTCCTGGAGGCTATCTACATCAGACATACATCAGCAAACAACATGCAAATGCAGTTTTGACAAGGGAATTAATAGAAGTGTTCAATATGTGTAGAAATATAAGCAAAAATCCAAGTAAACTCATCAAGTGAAACACCAAGAGGCTCTCAACTCATTGTAGTGACATCTTGACAAACCTCTTCTTTCTCTCTGCAAATGAAGACGCCAACTCTGAATCAGACGGCAAATACGGTGATGCCATGCCATCAACACTGCCACCATTGTGCTCAATCTCACTTTTGCAAGCCGCCCACCGCTGTTACTCCACCACCGGAAACCTCCTGTTATCGCATCCAATCAAAAGAAGAAACATAAAACCCCCATCAATAAACAATCCACAACAGTAAGCCAGGCACTCCATAGTTTGAGCCTCTGGGGAGATGGTTTCGTCATCGTTGCGGTTCCCCGACTCCATCCACTCTACAAAGCACAGAGGTTAACACTAATCCAAGCCCTTCTCTAAGTACAATATAAGAGCTACTGAAACAACCTTTCACATTCACACGGCAAAGCAATCACTACACCCTTTAACCGAGAATTTAAGCGAGTGGGTCACGGCAAGCGGCCGACAGGAGGTCTCTGCCCCATCAACCACTCAGTAAAACCAAATTCCTGAACCAGTCTCGCTATAAATAACATTAAACACCGGCATCAAAACAAGCATACACAATCGAAGCGACCCAGTTGCTAAACAGCATTAGTATCGGAAAAACCGGCGACCCCACGACAGTTTCGAACGCAAAACGAAAACCCACGAGAGGGAGCGACCTGGAGAAGACGACGGCGTCGTGGCTGTTGAGGGTCCAGAGAGCTCTGATGCCGCAACCGGTGGGCATGGTTTCGGGAGCCTTCTTCTACGCTACGATCAGCTTTCGCCGGATCGGAAGAGAAAGCGAAGGAAATTTGGACGACGTTAAACGACAAGCCGTTGCGCTGAGCAGAGGGACTCGCGCGACTCGGTAGCTCTTTGTTGTTTCTACCATTTTCTTTGGTTAGGGATCTGATCTGTTTCCCTTTGCTTGGCCAGGTGGTGTCTTGGTAAGTTTTCTCGCACCAGAGGTTAAATATATCTTTTCGATTTAGTCAAAAGACAAATTATCAAGGTCGGGATTAGGAAATTTTGCAAGAATTACTCTTCTATGGTTGACCTAAATAGTTATTCTGATGGAGAATTAAACTTGAGATTTCACGCTTTTTGAGACATGACATCTTGATCACTCTTATGATATATATTTAACTTTTTAATTAAACTCATGATTTAAAAGGCACGGGTGCATTGCATTGAATAAGCCGATTCATTCATGGGACTTGAATATGACTTAGCTCGCCTTATGAAAGTTTGCTGAAGCAAATAATGTTAAAGGCATTTAAATGCTTGAACAATTATCAGATTGAGCATCATAAATTGAGGGGTAAAAAATAAGTATCCAAAGGTTAAGTTAAGAGCAATAACAATTGAACATTAGATGGGTATGAATCTACGAAGTCACGTTGCAAATCAACAAAAGGGAGAGAAGCATGAAGTACCATCAGACGATAACCAAAGGATAGGAGACAACTACTAAGAATGATCAAGGTACTAAGGCTGCGCATGATAAAATTTCTATTTTTCGATTTCTCTATTTCTCCATTCCCAGAACATATTTGGAAGTAAATTGCGTTTTGGAACGCAATTTAATTTCTTTATTTTTGAAATAGATTTCTATTCCAGAAATAGATTTGAAGAAGAAATCAGAAGCTAAAATTTTAGCTTCTCAGAATCTGAAATAGAAATTGAAAAATTAATTTTTGGCCAGAAATCAATTTCTGTTTCAAAATTTTTGTCATGCACACCCTAAGTATACCCGTGCCATATGAACATATTGTATTTCCTTTATGTGATGCTTTTGTTTGTTTGGCTCGATCTCTCAATATAATGAGATGCAAGCAAAAGGAACTCTCTTCGTCGCTTGAACTTTGGCATGCACATCTATTAGTAGTGGACCATTATGTGAAATCATGTGAGAAAAGTGTCTTGCAAAATTGGCCCGATTGTTTTGGGTATGAGGGGCTTATCAGCTCAAAAATTGTCACTTTCCAAATCCTATCAACTACATGCAACTACTTTTAGTCAAGGCCACTTGCATAGGCTAAAAGTCTAAGCTTTTAGGATATTTCATGGGACTCCAAGTAGCCGAACTCTATGTTTGTGTGCTTGAATTGTGAAAAATGGTATGCAATCGCCCTAAATAATGTTTTGATATGTCTGTATCCGATGGAGAGAACTACACTTTTATCATTTTGATGGATTACTGATAATGTAGAAGCTCCAATCACATGATGATATATAGTTAAAACTAGAAGTGATAGGCCAAAATAACAGGACTTCCTAAAAGATTATTTAAGAGTTGTGTCATCTCGAAATTTAGTCATATTTCGAATATATGAAATGGTTATTTCGTCGATGCGTTTATAATTACTTTACTCTGAATTGATCACTCACAAATTAATTGATCTATTGGGCGATACCATAAAGGGTTAATCGCAAAAGACTAGAAAATTGGATTAGGAATAGACCGCTTGATCACAAGGATCAATAATGGTCAATACTATGCTGTATAAATCAATTAGCGAACGGATATAAATCGATTCGACGGAAATGCATAGTCGATTCACAAGTGATTCCGCACGATTACGATATTCGCATCAAATGATGATAAATCGATTTTCTATTGATATTATATTCAGACGTAATTAAACACTCGTAATTGTTGGAGAAATCTTCTTGAAGTGTTTTGAAGTTGACAAAACGTTTCTATCAGTCTAGTCTGAAGGCTTGCAGACTCTGATGTTTAAAGTCTGAAGACCTCCGGACAGCCAGACTCAAGACTCAAAGTCTAATCCTCATTGATAGTCTCTAATCCGTTGAAGAAAGGTTATCTAGAACTGGATGTTTTGTTAAGGATTTGACCTTATCAACTGGAGAAGATCTCGTGGCTGGAGAAGACATAACGAAGTCCTTTAATTGATCGAATATTGACTCGATAATTGAAGATCCGGTGATTGCCTAAATATTATTGGAAGGTTACTTATGGAAACCGAGATCCCGATTGTATTGGCGAACATGATTGATGGGCTATCAACACGTTCCTTTAATAGCTTGAACAATCTTCCTAATTGATTCCGTCCAACGGGTAGATTGGAGGAATTCCTTTGGTAAGTGCCAACGGGTATGATGGCATAAAGGAGTATATAAGGAAGACGGTCTTAGTTGTTCAAGGTGTGCGCGATAGAAGAATTCCAAAGTCTGAAGCTCCTTTTGTTTAGACAATTCCTTTGAGCGAATACTTGTATACAAAAGAGAGTCTATATTTGTGAGAAATCTTGAGGAGGTGTGGTAGAACATCTACACTGTGGAATCAAGGCAAAGCTGTGTTGTAACTTCTCTTTTGTTCATAGTGGAATCTAGCCAATAGGTTGTCAGTGAAGAAGAGTGGACGTAGGCTTGATATAAGCCGAACCACTATAAACCGCGTGTTCAATTTTCTCTTCTCTCAGTCTTACTTTGATTATCGTTTGTCTCAAATCCTTCAACTGTCTAGTATTGTGCAATTGTTGAAGAAAAATCTTTTATATACCTATTCACCCCCCTCTAGGTACTCATACTAGCAATATCAATTGGTATCAGAGCATGTGTACTTACTTTATTTGAAGTGTTTTACTTCGTAGTAAAAGATCCATGGCTAGTATGCTAGCACCAGGGCTGATGGAAGGGCAAAGCAATACCGAGACCACCCAACTTTGATGGAAATGATTACAACATCTGGAAGAACAAGATGAAAGCTTTCCTACGATCAAAGGATCCTCTGGAATGGGACATTGTAGAAAAATGAATTACTCCTACCACTGCATCAGTCTCTGAAAGAGGGAAAGAATCTGATGAGACCAGCGGAATGACTCAGGAAGAGATAATCAAGAGACAAGCACTCAATGCAAAAGCAATTTACTCCTTATATTGTGCTTTGTCACCAACTGAATATAATAGAATATCTTTTGTGTTACAGCAAAGAATTTGGGACAAATTGCATATCACCTATGAAGGAACAGATCGAGCGAAGGAAACAAGAATCAACATTCTTCTCGGTCAATACGAAGCCTTCAGAATGAAACCAGGAGAATCTATAACTGACATGTTTAGTCGTTTTACAAATATTGTGAATGGTCTTGAAAATTAAGGTCAACCAATTTCTGATCCCATGAAGGTAAACAAGCTACTGCGTGGACTCTCCAAGGATTGGAATCACATAAAGACTTCAATAAGAGAGACGCAAAGAATTATGCCACTATCTGTCGACGGCTGATTGGAACTCTTGATCTTATGAAGTGGAACGGATCAATGAAGATGAAGATCCAAAAGGTAAGAAATCCATTGCATTAAAATCAAATGATGATTCGATGATACTGATTGAAGATGATATGGACGATGAGGAGCTTGCTCTCATGATAAGAAGATTCAGAAAACTGAATAGAAAAGGAAGAATGTTCAACTCAAAGAAACAAAGCTTTCAAAGACAGCAGACCAAGTCTCGGTGATGATGAGGAACCAAACAAAGATGTAGTTTGCTTTGAATGTAAGAAAAAGGACACATCAAACCCAACCTGTCCTCTTGAAGAAGAAGAGAGGAAAAGCTGAAAAATTTCGAAAAGCTCTCAAAGCCGAAACCTAGAGTGATACGAGTGTGAAGAAAGTGATAATGAATATGCCAATCTATGTCGATGGCACACCGACTCGAGACTGGATCGACTCGGACAAAGTGAATTTGAGGCAAGTAATTTTAAAATTCCTGTCAAAGTTTCTAAATACATTGATGAACTGTGTTTTAGTCTTAAGACTTCTCTCAAAAGAATTTCCGAATTGAAAAAGGAAAACTCAGCTCTAAAACAAAAGGAAAATGTTTTAGTAGAAAGAGTTAAAAGTCTAGACTTATTTGTTTCATCTCTTAAAGAAAATGAAGATAATCTTTTAAAAGAAAATGCTCTTTTAAAAACAGACTTATCAAATATTTCAAAGAAATTTTCAATAGGGTCGAAAAACTTGAGAAAATTCTTTCGGCTCAAAGACCTTACTTCAATAAGTCGGGTCTAGGTATGACAGCGAAACAATTCCCTTGATTGATTTTCCTAAAGTAAAAGAAAGAATTAAGAAAAGACTCTCGAGAGAGGCTTACAAAAATCACAAAAATCACTTCAAGAAAGTTTTTGTAAAATCTGTAGGTAGAAATGCTCTCGGATGTTCAAAATGCAACAGTCCGGATCACTTTGAAAAAGAGTGTCCTAAGGTTTGGAAACCTGTTAAGAAAATATGGGCTAATCTTGCTTATGTTACTAACACCAAAGGACCCAAGAAAGTTTGGGTACCAAAGAAAGCTTGAGACTTTATTTTAAATGCAAGTCACCGTCAAGAAAAAGGTAAAGTGGTATCTTGACAGTGGATGCTCAAGACACATGACAGGAGACTCAAATTGTTTTATAAAGCTTGCTCAAGTAAATGGTGGAAAAGTTTCATTTGGAGGAAACAACAAAGGAAGTATTGTGGGATTTGGAATTGTGAAAATTGGAAATCTCACAATAAGTAATGTTTCCTTAGTGGAAGGACTCAATTACAATCTTCTCAGCATTAGTCAATTGTGTGATCTTTGGTTTCAAGATCTTCTTTCAAGAAGGAATATGTTCGGAATCGGTAAAGACTCTACTCGATCTTTCATGGGTCGAAGACATGGAAACATCTATCTTCTGGATGTGAAACCAAATGAATCGCAATGTTTTATCTCAATTCAAGACGAAGCAAGCTTATGGCACATAAAGCTTGGTCATGTCAACATGAAGCAATTAGCCAAAATCTCATCAAAGCAGCTTGTTCGAGGACTACCCAAATTACCTTATCAAAAGACCGATCCATGCACTCCATGTATTCTCGGGAAAGCAGGTAAGAAATTCATTTAAGCCAATAAATCATGTCTCTACTAATCATGTACTATAGTTGCTGCATATGGATCTCTTTGGACCAACTAGAACACGAGTATTGGAGGTAAGAAATATTGCCTAGTAATTTTGGACGATCACTCCCGTTTTACTTGGGTATATTTCCTTGCAAGTAAGTCCGAAACCTTCTCGTATTTTGAAAAATTTGCTAATAAGGTTCAAAATGAAAAAGGATGTGTTATCTCAAGTATAAGAACATATCATGGAGGTGAATTTGAAAATCAAGATTTTACAAAATTTTGTGATGAATCTGGCTTTAATCATGTGTTCTCCTCTCCATATACTCCTCAGCAAAATGGAGTTGTGGAAAGAAAGAACAGATCTCTTCAAGAAATGGCTAGAACTCTTTTAATTGAAAGCAAGATTTCTTCACAATTTTGGGCTGAAGCTGTTTCAACAGCATGCTATATCATCAATAGAGTCTTCTTAAGACCTATTCTAGAGAAAACCCCTTATGAGTTATTCAAAGATAAGAAGCCTATTGTTTCATACTTTCATGTATTCGGTTGCAAATGTTTTATATTGAAAAATGCAAAAGATCGAGTTGGTAAGTTTGAAGAAAGATCGGATGAAGGTATCTTCCTTGGATATTCTACATCAAGCAAAGCCTTGAGTCTATAACAAGAAGAGCCGAGTCTGTGGAGGAGTCAATGAATGTCAAATTTCAAGACTCAACGCAAGATGAATCAAGTCGACTCATCAAGAAGAGTCTGAACCCTGCTCCAGACGTTCCAAAGCTTACAACTCAAGAAGCATCTCAGACTCTGGAAAACCAGCATTAGGATGTTTGTGAAGATCCAAACAAAGAGAGAGATCATCAACCAGACAAATCAACAAGTAACTGGAAGCATAAGTCCAGTCATCCCAAAGATCTTATAATCGGCGAAATTAATGAAGGAATTCGCACCAGATCCAAAAGGCGAGAAGAGTCTAGTCTTTGTGGCTCTCGTTTCGAAATTGAACCAAAAAGCATAGAAGAAGCTTTATCGATGAAAGCTGGATTGAAGCTATGCAAGAAGAGCTCGAGCGAGTTCAACATTAATGATGTGGGAATTGACATCCAAACCAAAAGGTAAAGCATTATTGGAGCTAAATGGGTGTTCGAAACAAGATGAATGAGAAAGGAAAAGTCGTACGAAACAAAGCAAGACTCATGGCCAAGGGATATACGCAAGAAGAAGGAATAGACTATGATGAGACTTACGCACCGGTAGCAAGGTTAGAAGCTATTCGACTATTACTTGCGTTTGCTTGTTATAAGAATTTCGGGTTATTCCAAATGGACGTCAAAAGCGCCTTCCTAAATGGATTTATCCATGAGGAAGTTTATGTGGAACAACCACCAGGGTTTGAAGACCCAAAGAAGCTAGACTCAGTCTTCAAACTGAAAAAGGCTTTGTATGGTTTAAAGCAAGCACCTCGAGCTTGGTACGACAGATTGAGTAAGTTCTTAATACAAAATGGTTTTGTCAAAGGTAAAGTAGATATGACTTTATTTATCAAAAAGGAAAACAAAAGTTTCTTACTTGTTCAAATATATGTGGATGACATTATTTTCGGATCCTCTAATGAAAATCTGTGCAAGAAATTTTCTAAGTCTATGCGGGATGAGTTTGAAATGAGTATGATGGGAGAGTTAACATTCTTTCTTGGTCTTCAAGTAAAACAATTGAAGGAAGGAACTTTTATTTATCAAGAAAAATATGTTAATGATCTTGTCAAAAGGTTTGGACTTGAAAAGTGCAAAAAGACCGACTTACCGATGTCAAGTTCTTTGAAGATAGACAAAGATGAAGAAGGGAAGAAAGTTGATCAAAAGCTGTACGGGAGCATCATTGGTTCACTTCTTTATCTTCGCTTCTAGACGACATTTTGTTGAGTGTTTGCATATGTGCTAGGTTTCAATCAGATCCTAGAGAATCCCATCTCAGTGCTGTGAAACGTATCATTAAATACGTTGCTTCATCATCAAGCATCGGTCTTTGGTATCCTAGGAATGGAGACTTTAATCTTCTGGGATATTCGGAGACGTAGATCTAGCCGGTTGCGAGTTGATAGAAAGAGCACTTCGGGAACTTGCCGGTTGCTTGGAAGCGGGGACAAAAGTGTCTTGGTTTTCAAGGAAACAAAGCACTTGTGTCTCTTTCAACAACGAAGTAGAGTATGTAGCCCTTGGAAGTCTGCTGTTCGCAAATTCTATGGATAAAACAAAGGCTAAGAGACTTTGAAATTGAAGACTCATGCACGGAGATTAATTGCGACAACACCAGCGCTATCAACCTCACCAAAAATCCAATTCTCCACTCAAGAGCAAAGCATATAGAGATTCGACATCACTTTATTAGAGACCATGTTCAAAATGGAGATGTTTCAATTCAATTTGTTGACTCAAAGAACCAACTAGCGGACATATTCACAAAGCCTTTGGAGAAAAATCAATTTGAATCTATCCATTCCGGACTCAACATTTTGAGATATGAGGATATCAAAGTCTAAAGACTTTCAGACTCAGTCTTACAAGACTTTATCTGAAAGATAGTCTTGGTACGACCGTCAGACTGTAAGTCTTTCTCCCTTGAATCTCATTTTGAAAAGGTACGATCGTTAGACTTTGTTTAAATTGTTGCTATATTTAATTGACGTAAATATTGCATCGTTTCATTTTCAAAAAGGAAGTTATTTTTGAAATAGCTATTTTTAAGGAAAAAGACAGCTATTTTGAAAAGGCATTTTTTATTTCCTTTGTGACGGTTCGTGTATCCCTCTTTTTAACCGATCGTGCATTGTCGATTCCTCTTTACTTTACTCTCAAAACCCTAGAAAGCATCGATCCTCCATTCCCGTTTGTCTTCTTTGTTTAAATCTTCAAAAGTTGTCATCTTTCTGGGAAAGTCAAGCAAGGAATCTTCCAAAAGCGAGAAAGATGTCATCTTCAAAAAGTCTTCGAGAATCGCAAGCGGGGGACCACGGCGAATGAGTGAGGGGCCTACGCACTTCGATCTTGCGAAGAAGAAGTGACTCCAAAACAGCAAGCAAGCCCACAACATTCTCAGCAACGTCATTCTCCTCCATCTAGTCCTCAAGGCGTTGATCATCAACAACATGAAGAAATCATCGAGGATGCGAGACTGTAAGAGTTCAAAAGCCCGCTTATATTTACCGGTTATATCGTGCCTTAAAAGGAATTCGTACTCCTTTGAACTACATTGATGATTTTCTTAAAGACAAAGGACATGGGAACGAATATATCTTTCGCAAAAAATGGAAAGTTTGGAAATTGCTCGAAAATGGGTGGTGAGAAACCCTTGCAAATATCCCAAGTGATCCTCGTATTTGGGGGCCGAATCTGTAGATGGCAATGATGATGACAAATTGTACAGTCAATTTCAACCAAAAATGGGTGTTGTGGTTGAAAATCAAGGAAAAAGGGGAGATTTGTTCAAATCGAAGGAGCAAAAGGATCTGTACTCGAAATTGCTGAAGCGTGGGGTAATAAACCCTAGGAGTGTGGATTTTGATTTTCGGATCTTTGTGAATGTGAACTTGAGGGAAAAGTTCGGTTATCTTCAACTTGAAAAGTTCTCGCTCGACTCTCTACGAGGCCTATCTTTGAATTAACTGCATATTTCTATTCAAATCTAAGCTTTTGGATGCGAATAGATTCTCTTTCGAGTGTTAAAGACCAAGACTATGTTGTGGATATGAATATGTTGCGAGATGTGTTAGAAGTTGAAAGAGGAAGATATCAACCAATCAAAGTTTCCATTGCTCGGGCCACACTTGAACCGGTGAAGGACGGGAGAATAGATGAAAAGATCACCTACTTAATGATGGGTGCATTCAACATCTTGCTTCACAAGATTGTGATTAATTGCCTCCGAACAAAATCAACTTCCAAGACTGATGTTTCAAGTTCAGAGGCAAAGCTGATGTATGCAATCCTCTTTGGGAAAAGGTTTTCTCTCCCACACCTTTGTTATGTTTCACATTTATAGAGCAATGATGAAGGACGAGAGGTCAACTCCTTACCCAAGCCTTGTTACGAAGTTATTCGGACATCGAATATTCAGCCTCCACAAATCTTTTGTGTTCGACCATGCGATCATATGGTGGTAGGACTGAAAATGGTGACCAAAATGCGTCTGAAGGAACTGAGCAAGGAGTTGGAGAAATTCAAGGAGAAGACTCTTGCAAAATCTCATCAAATCTCTTTTGCAACTAAAAGAAAAGGGAAGGAGCCCATGGTTGCTCCATCCAAGAGAAGAAGAGCTCTCCTCGTTGATGATGAAGATGATGAGGAAGACATCACCATCTCTCGCATTGGCTTTGAAAATTTAAGTCGTCCTATTCCACGAAAGAATCGAAACAAATGACAAAAGAAGCGAGAGGAGAAGGAAGAAGAAGTAAAGAAAAGCTAAAAAAGAAACGAGAGGAGGAAAGACAAGAAGAAGAAAGAAGAGAAGAAGGAGAACCCGATGAACACTCTTCTCCACCTGTAGGCATGGAAACAAGGGGAGATCAAGAGAAAGGAGTGAAGTCTTCATTTCTTGATGCAAGTGAAGGAGTCAGTCGCTCACCAGCAGACCCAAAGGATGCTTATGCATCTCGGTTTCAGAGGAAGGTCATGAAGTTTCATCACCAAACCTGCGAGATTATCTTTGATCTACCATCGTCGCATTTACTCCATCGATCGAGCCGAAGCAAGTACTCGGGACCGATAATGGAGCAGATTTTCGCAGAATCATGGATATTCTCTTGAAGATGCGAGGTCAAATATATGCCTTAGGATGCGAGGTTCAAAACTTGCAGAATGCGGGTCAAGTTTCTTCATGTTCATTGAATGATAAGATCCAAGCCCTCTCTGTTCAAATTCAGGCCAATGCCAAGGGTGAGGAGATTGCACAACTGAAGGAAGACTTGAAAAGGCTGGAAGGCATCATTCAGTCTATGGAAGATTTCCAGCTTGTTCGCATTCCCAAGCAATCTTGACTTCATCTCATCCTTTTTAATGCTGACAAAAAGGGGGAGAGATGCAAGATTTGAACAAACTTTCAATCATTAAACTTTTAACTGTTTGTTGGATTATTTTGTTGTTTGAACTTTTGTTGTTTGAACTCAGTTTGACTTTGTTTTGTGTCTGGATGAGAACTGAACTAGACTTGGACTTGACTGCTTCTATTAACTAATATTGATATCTTATGGATGGCTTCATCATATACTAGACTAACCTATTTTCTGTGGTTGCAGATTCTAGTGTTATTCTTTTAGCCATTTATCTCTATAAGATATGCATGTGTTTGAGAAATGTTTTGCAGGTCAAAGATATCCAAATCTGTAGGAAAGTTTTGTCATCATAAAAAATGGGGAGATTGTTGGAGAAATCTTCTTGAAGTATTTTGAAGTTGACAAAACGTTTCTATCGATCTAGTCGAAGGCTTGCGGGACTCTTTGTTTAAAGTCGAAGACCTCCGGACAGCCGGACTCAAGACTCAAAGTCTAATCCTCATTGACAGTCTCTAATCCGTTGAAGAAAAGTTATCCAAAACTGGATGTTTTATTAAGGATTTGACCTTATCAACTGGAGAAGATCTCGTGGCTGGAGAAGACATAACGGAGTCCTTTGATTGATCAAAGATTGACTCGATAATTGAAGATCCGGTGATTGCCTAAATATTATTGGAAGGTTTTGCTTATGGAAACCGAGATCCTGATTGTATGGGCGAACATGATTGATGGGCTATCAACACGTTCCTTTAATAGCTTGAACAATCTTCCTAATTGATTCCGTCCAACGGGTAGATTGGAGGAATTCCTTTGGTAAGTGCCAACGGGTATGATGGCATAAAGGAGTATATAAGGAAGACGGTCTTAGTTGTTCAAGGTGTGCGCGATAGAAGAATTCCAAAGTCTTGAAGCTCCTTTTTGTTTAGACAATTCCTTTGAGCGAATACTTGTCTACAAAAGAGAGTCTATATTTGTGAGAAATCTTGAGGAGGTGTGGTAGAACATCTACACTGTGAAATCAAGGCAAAACTGTGCTGTAACTTCTCTTTTGTTCATAGTGGAATCCAGCCAATAGGCTGTCAGTGAAGAAGAGTGGACGTAGGCTTGATATAAGCCGAACCACTATAAATCGCGTGTTCAATTTTCTCTTCTCTTAGTCTTACTTTGATTATCGTTTGTCTCAAATCCTTCAACTGTCTAGTATTGTGCAATTGTTGAAGAAAAATCTTTTATATACCTATTCACCCCCCTCTAGGTACTCATACTAGCAATATCAGTAATTACATGACAACTGAGGGTCGTTTGCGATTCGAAGAGGCACAAATGTGGATCGAAATTATCGACCATGGTTCAACTGCACAAGAACCCCTAAAAGTCACCTGATAGATTATGTTGTATTAAAATTGCGTTCGATCGATTTTTAATCACGAAATTTAATTTGATTTTGGGTATCGAACTTTCGAGGATATTGAGATTTAATTATTGGATGTCGTCTCATTGTCCATCGAATTATTGGCAAGTCCGAAATTTTCAAAAAAAGGAATTATCATAGGAAAAATTGGAGACCGAAAATAGGAAAAATTCGGATCCAATGGAAAATGGTGATTTTTGGACCATAAAGCTTATTTTAAAGAAAAATAAAAACAAAAGAAAATAAGAGGAGACAAAGCATAAGGCTAGGAGAGTTTTAAGGGAAGTGGGTGAGAGAAATCATGGGTTTTGTTGAGAAAAATCTAGTAAAAATCTCAAGTTCCCTCTCTCGCCCTCTCTCCCCGTGCGTCCACCCCCTCCATTTTCCCTGCTCATCCGAATCATTCCCTCCCTTTTCTTTTATTTTTTGTCTCTCTTCTTTCCCTCACTCTCCCTTTCCTTTTCCCTCGCGCCATCCCCCTGCAGCCCCCCTCCCCTTTGTCTTTTCTTCTCTCTCTCTCTCTCCTCTATCTTCTTCTCCTTTCCTTTAGCTTCACGGTAGAGCTTTCACCTTCGCTTACTTTCATTTTCCCTCAGCTTCTTCAGCATTTCATCTTCATCTTCTCCCCTTTTTGGCTGCCCCATTTTCTTTCCCCCTTGCTCGGCCCGAAACTCACCCCCCCACACTTTCTCCATTTGCTTTTATTTTCTTAAACTTCTCATTCTTGTTTTTTCTTCCCTCATTTGCTGTAAGTCATGCCATTCCTAACCACCGTTCTTGCCGCCGTCATCCACCGCTTGACCACCGCGCCGCCATCACCAAACCACAACCATCGTGAGCCACCATCCTTGCCACGGCTCGCTCACCGCCACTAGCCACCATTGCTGGTTCAGCACTAAGTCGAACCACCTTCACAAACCATGAGCTTGAGGAGCTGCCGTGGTCTTCGTTGTGTCATTCGTGGATTAAAGCATTAATTAAGTTTAGGGGATATATTAGTTTAATATTAATGGTGATTAGTATTAATTAATTTTAGTTTAGCCTTAATTGCGATTAAGGATGGTTTAGATTAAATTTAAGTGTTTTTTTTTTTTGTTAGTCCTACACTATTCCCACTCTACACTCACTCTCAGATTTTTGTCTGCTCTCTTGCGGGCGTGGGAGTCGAAACCCACTTCGAAACTTACGCGTCCTCACCCCATCTCCTGAGAAGGTGAGGATTTAAACCCTCATCTCCCCTTCCATGTTGAAAGGGTGGCCACCAGGCGAATCCTAGTGGTTGATTAAATTTAAGTGTGATTAATATAAATAATTACGATTAGATTAATTAAGCATGATTAACTTAATTAATTGAGTTTAGTTTTATTAATCGTGATTTATTTAATTAATCATAATTATTTTGGTTAACGTCGATTAATTTTTAATTAATTATAGTTAGGCTAATCAGTCGAATTTAGTTTAATTAATTTTAATTATCCTAATTAATCATGATTAGCCTAATTAATTGTGATTAGCTTAATTAATCGCGATTAGTGTAATTAATGACAGATTAACCGTTAAGTAGAATTTTATGCATGTTTTCCTGGATGAAATTGTGATTAATTTCAATTGTTTAAACTTATGATGCTATGTTATTGATTGCTCAAGTATATATTTTATTTATTATTTAAAAAGAAGGGTTATGGGCAAGAAAATAGAGAATTTTGAGGTGTCGGGTTTGGACGCCAAATTTTATGTGCTAAATAAGACAATGGCGTTTTAAAATGGAAGTGTACAAAGTTTGATGGGTTGATTTCAAATACATGATTACATACGAACATTTTACTGGGATTTTTAAGTATGAAAAATTGCCAAAGTTGATTATTTGAAAATGAACTCTTTTGTTCTAGGCTAATTAATGACAATAATAATTGGTTTGATTGTTGGTGTGCTTGTGTAATAATTTAAGTGAACCCGTCACCCAACGGGAGTTTGGGGACGATGCCTGATTTTTATCGGATGCCTAGCAGGGGTCTGGACGCCGATTCGTGGTTGAGGCGGAATCGATACTTCTTTATGGAATGCTATCTAGGCAGGGGTTTTAGACAATGTCGTGCTTGATGAGGTGGGACAATACTCGTCATGCCAGAAGACCGCTAACTCATGTGTTGGTCGTGGACCGATGGTCGTAATAATTGGAACACGTGTGAATGATTATGAATGATTGTGATGCATTGTGCTTGATTATGGGGTAAAACTCTTAGGCATGGTATGGGATGTGCCAAAATGGGTTTTACCTTATAATCAAGATCTGTGTGAATGCTTGGTGCATGAGAGTTATGTGTTCTGATTATTGATTATACTTATTGTATTGATAATGGCATATGTGGCGTACTAATATGCATGGTGTGCTAGGGTGAGATAAGATTGTATGCTGTTGCATGTTTAAGCTACCTCTGATACGAATTTGCGTCCTAATCAGGGCTTAAGCCGTTAACTCACTGAGATTTATATCTCACCCGGTTGTTGTTAAATATTTTCAAGCCCGTAGTATGGAGGACCATCGCGTGCGGTTTGGCGTCCCAATGGAGTCACTTTTGATTGGCCTTGCGTTAGTGAAGTTTAGGCTAACTTTGGCCCCTCTGTTGATTTTTGAGATAGTTGGTAGGGAGCTACAATGTAAGGGCTTGTAAATATTAAGCTTCCTAGGGTTAGCAAACGAATAAATAAAAGCAGTGTTTTGAAAATGTTTGTCTTGTGTATACTATCCCCAAGTATTTGTTGGTTGATTGGGTGTTTATATAATTGCTTCTGCATGTGTTTAATTGAAAGATAAAAAAAAAAAAAAAAATGGGTCGGCAACACATTCTGGAACGTCGCAATAACTCAACTGTCTTGGGATGTTCATGCGCTTGGGGTTCGGGCGTGATAGGAGTGCATCTTGTGCAAGCTTTGATCTTTTAGTCTCTAGGCAACTATGTTTCAAGAAAACTTTTGTGTATCTCATTCTTCTTTTTTAGCTAATGCATGTTAGTCAAAATATCGACATAGTATTTTTACTTATTGTTTGTAGATATAATATACTAATGATTTTTGCATAACATGGATTTATTCTGCAAATCCATGTAGATATAATATAGTAATTGTTTCCATTACAATAAATTTTGATTTGTTAGGCAACATTTGGAATGGGAAGAAAAATGTACCTAGACAATAATGACGCGTTTGGTAACGTTTCTGTTCTAGGGAACAATTTTTGAATAGAAATATTTTTTTTTTTTTGTTTCTATTTCCGGGAACAATTTTTTAGTATAAAAATGCACTTGATAGTTACAAAAATTTCTACTCTAGGAATAGAAATGCATTTGGTAAACTTGTATAATTTTGTTGTTTTTTTTTTTTTTTTTAAATTTTCAATATTTTTTTATTATATTTTTCCTTCTTTCTCTTTGTGGCCGGTTGCCGGCCACGGCGATGACCGATGACCAATTGGGCGAGCTCCGACGAGCTCGGCTGGAGCCTCGCCAAGCCACCATGAGGCTTGGCCTCGCCGATGGCCTTAGTGGCCAGGCGAGCCTCGCGCCGCTGGCGAGGATCATCCTCGCACGGGATGGGCGAGCTTGAGCTCGCCTAGATCTAGCTAGGCTGAGCTTCGCAAGTGGCTGGGCGAGCTCGGCCTCGCTAGATCTGGGCGAGGGTGACCTCCCCTAGCCTAGGCGAGGTCGAGCCTTGTTGTGGCTCGACATCTTCAGGGGCCGGCTACGCTTCAACGAGGTTGCCGATGCTCGTTTGGCCGATCGCCGACGCTGACCATGGCCAAGGCCAGTGATTGGCAAAAGGAAGAAGAAAAAGAAGAAGAAGAAAAGAAAGAAAATGAAAAAAAAAAAGGATAGAAAATAATTGTTTTTCGGAATTGTTTCGGGAATAAGAAACAAGTTTTTATACTTCTTATTTATGTTCCAAATCTGTTCCCAAGAACAAAATAATAGATTTTTTGTTCCCGGGAAAAAAAGTTTTATCAAATGCGTTTCCTTCTTTTTTTGTTCCCCGGAACAAAAGAACAGAAATTTTTGTTCCGAGGAATAGAAACAAAAATAAACAAACAGGCCCTTATAGAGCAACCATAATGGAAGACTAATTGTAGATTGATCAAAGCTGGCCCCAAATTCATTCACACTTCTAGGACCTTGAGCCTTCGTTAATGCCCAATTGGAGGAGGAATTCTTGATTTTAGGATGGATTTGCCTACGCCAGTTATTACTTTTTTCTAGTAATTATTATTGTAAAATATACAAAACTTAGTTAAATAAATTAATGTGTCATTTGATAGACGCTATATGTAAGTTAGTTTTAGATTAAGAATTGACGTGAGTTCTCTTGTTATGATGTGTAGGGGACCACTTGCTTCCTTTCCAACAATAATTATAACTTTATGCGAGATTAAAGTAATTAAAGCTACTGAATATCTTGACGAAGTAATTACTCGCTGGGATTGGATGATTTTTCAGATTCTATGTGAACACACAGTTCAAGAAATATAGATCCTGAAGGAACAATGTTGACATCAATGTTTCCACTCCTTGCAAATACCTGCATATGGGGTACGAACAAGGATATGTTCCAAACTATCAGCGATTTGTCCATGTTCCCCAATAGAATCAATTATTGAAGCCCAATTTGAATGAAACCATACATGTAAATTCTGGAAAAAAGGGTCCACATATCTACAGAAAGAAAAGTGGAAAATTTCCAGTCAAGGTATAGGATTTGCTCGTAACATTCGAGCTGATGAGTTATGTGCGGGATATGAGCAATATTGTACCAGTCCTTGCCTGCATCTTTTTCCCACCTCTCCTCCAAATCTGAGCAAGTTGCAATTGTTAGGTGACTAAGGGATGCAAGCCTTCGCATTCCTTCAAGTAATGATGCCAATGAGGGACATTGGATGATTTCAAGCCATTGAAGTGATTGTAGGTCAGCAATCAAGCTTCTCACAGCCCTTTAAATTGAGATGCACAAGGTTTGATACATGTCGCATGCCGAGTGAGAGGGAAGTTAACTGAGGACAATCATAGATATAAAGAATTTCAGGTGACGTGAGACTTTTCAAACAATTCTTAGGCAAACATTCTAGAAACCACATCTCCAAGATAGATAGAGCCTTCAACTTATAAAGGCAAAATATATGATTTATCAACTCTACGTTGACTTTAATAAGCATTAAATCCTCAAGCTATGGAATTAGTGGCATGGCTTTCAAGTTTTCACAATCATTGATCTGTAAGTTTAGTAGACTAGGAAATTATGCAATTAAAGTAGATGAACGGTTTGACTCAATATATTCCAATGCAACCAGCCCAAAAATCTTTAATGACTTAAGGTGAGGTAGTTGGCCCAGTTGTGAGAGATGTTCGCATCATGCATAGTCCTCCAAGCAAATCTCAACTAAATTTGGTAAGGAAAACACAACACTATCACAACCCCCTTTACTTAGAGGCTGAGCTGCGGGTTATTTTGCAACATCCCAGGCTTTGTCACCATCCCAAATTCATTTGCTTCTTATTTATGCACATGCGAAAAGCGTAAACATACAATCCCCGACACAAATAACATGGGAACATGAGATACAAACACCACTAACATATTTCATCTACTACATGAGTAGTGAAGATTACAAGCCTATCTTACATACAAAAATGGCTTGGGCTATCCCTGTCTCTGCTACAGCGGGTACTAACAAAATTGGGAACCCTTCTTCTATTACATAAGGCTAGTGCGCTTAACTTAGTCCGAATCCTTGGACGGTTCATCCATATCACTGAGATTCGGTTTCGGGTTGTCAAACTCATGGAGAGGTCTTATCCATATGTCTTTGTATTTCCTATACTAGGCTTCGAAATGCATTGGGACAAGCTCACCCAGGCCCTTTTTCTATCCATACAACGTATGACACCTTACAATAAGTAATATAAGTTTCTACATCTACGACGTCCATAGTAGTGGTATATATCTTGATAGGGCAACCAAAATGCACAGTAGCCATGATTCTAAGTACCTGTAAAAGAAACATGGGTGAGTACTTGGAATACTCAGTAAGTATATTCTCTGGCCTTCGTATAGAACATTGATTCATCATCAACACTTGTTGTTCATTTCATACAAACCATGGCGAAGGCAAATCAATTGCAAAGATGCAACCAAGCTTCAAGCACAAATGAATGGCAATTCTTGCAATCGTTTGTGCATATGATGCTATGAGTTCATGCACTCTAGCCTTTCTTTCTTGCTTATGCATGCCATGCTTATTTAGCTTTTCTCTTGTGCTTGGGACTCGAACCCAAGTCTTCCTAGAGCCATCTTGGGACTTGAACCTCATTCAATTCAGGCTTTTAAACCGAGCTTCCCAGAGCCGTCTTGGGATTCGAACCCAATTCAATTCGGGCTTTTTAACCGGGCTTTTGGCTTTTTGCCGGCTTCTAGGACTCAAACCCAGTTAATATGCTTGAGACTCGAATCCAAGTCTTATGCTAGCCTTTGGGACTCAAATCTAGTTCTTGCCAGGAATTCGAGGATTTAAACCCCATTCTTATCTTTTCTTATCTTTGCTCCAGCACAAATCCCTTCTTGAGGAAGTACTTGAGTCTTATGCACATGCCATGAACTATACACTTTATGCTCAAACAAGATGCACATGCCATGAAATCATGAATTTTCTCATCAACAATATCACGAACGAACCTAAGCCTAAAGCCTTGCTTGAGTAACAAGTATAAAGGAACCTTGCACCAATCCAAGACATCAATTCGGTACACCTCATACTGAATCACATCTTATGGCTATGGGCGAATCTCGACTTATATCGAACAAAAGCTATGAACCATGACTTCATTCTAATCATACAAGAAATTCAAGTACATGAACAAGTCATAGAATACATCAATCATCCAAGAATCAATCAACCTACCCTCGGCTTGTTCGCAAGAGGATTTCCTAGAGTCAAAGACTTCTCAAATGTTATTAAAAGAAGGGCGAAACTACACTTACCTGGGTGAACCTTGAACTAAAGCTCAGACTACACAAGATGGGTGGCTTGCTTTGAAGGCCGAAGGAGAGAGGGCGTGAGAAGGAGGGTTACTAAGAAGGAGGAGGGAGGAGGAAATGGGAGCAATGTGGTGGAAATGAGTGATATTGCTAGTATGAGTACCTAGAGGGGGGTGAATAGGTGCATAAACAATTTATCGATATACGGAAGCGATTCTTAGCATATGATAGAAAGTAAATTCTCTCTTAATTAACAAAATGAAATACGATCGAGGTAGAGAGAGTGAGGAAGAGAAAATTGAACACATGATTTATAGTGGTTCGGCTTATTCCAAGCCTACGTCCACTCTTCCGCACTGATAGCCCACCGGCTGGATTTCACTATGATCAAAAGAGAAGTTACAGCACTGACTTTGCCTTGATTCCACAGTGTAGATGTTCTACCACACCTCCTCAAGGTCTCTCACAAATATAGACTCTCTTTTGTATACAAGTATTCGCTCAAAGGATTTATCTAAACAAATAGGAGCTTCAGACTTTGGAATTTTTCTATCGTGCACACCTTGAACAACTAAGACAGTCTTCCTTATATACTCATTTATGCCATCATACCCGTTGGCACTTACCAAAGGAATTCCTCCAATCTACCCGTTGGATGGAATCAATTAGGAAGATTGTTCAAGCTATTAAAGGAACGTGTTGATAGCCCATCAATCCTGTTCGCCCCTACAATCGGGATCTCGGTTTCCATAAGCGTAACCTTCCAATAATATTTAGGCAATCACCGGATCTTCAATTATCGAGTCAATCTTCGATCAATCAAAGGACTCCGTTATGTCTTCTCCAACCACGAGATCTTCTCCAGTTGATAAGGTCAAATCCTCAACGAAACATCCAGTTACGGATAACCTTTCTTCAACGGATTAGAGATGTCAATGAGGATAGACTTTGAGTCTTGAGTCCTGTCTGAAGGTCTTCGAGACTTTAAATAGCAGAGTCCGCAAGCCTTGATTAGGCGATAGAAACGTTTTGTCAACTTCAAAACACTTCAAGAATATTTCTCCAACAATCTCCCCCTTTTTGATGGTGACAAAACTTTCCCCGCAGATTTGGATATCTTTGACCTGCAAAACATTCCTCAAACACATATGCATATCTTATAGAGATAAATGGCTAACAGAATAACACTAGAATCTGCAACCACAGAAAATAGGTTAGTCCAGTATATGATTAAGCCATTCATAAGATATCAATAGTGGTTAATAGAAGCCGTCAAGTCCAAGTCTAGTTCAGTTCTCATCCAGATACAAAACAAAGTCAAACAGGTTCAAACCATAAACCACAAAACAATCCAAAAAATTTTAATGAAAGTTTTTGATCAAATCTTGCATCTCTCCCCCTTTTTGTCATCATTAAAAAGGATGAGATGAAGTTAAGATTGCTTGGGAACGCGGACAAGCTAGAAATCTTCCATAGGCGAACGATGCCTTCCGGCCTCTTAAAGTCTTCCTTTAGTTGTGCAATCTCCTCACTCTTGGCATTGGACTGATTCTGAATAGAGAGGGCTTGCATTTTATCATTTAATGAACATGAAGAAGCTTGACCTTCATTCTTCAAGCTTTGAACTTCGCATCCCAAGGCATAAATCGACCTCGCATCTCCAAGAGAATATCCATGATTCGCGAAAATCTGCTCCATTATCGCTCCGAGTACTTGCTTGGCTCGATCGATGGAGTAAATGCGCACGATGGTAGATCGGCATAATCTTGCAGATTTGGCGATGACACTTCATGACCTTCTTCCGGAAACCGAGATGCATAAACATCCTCCGGGTCCGCCGGGTGAGCGATCGACTCCTTCACTTGCATCAGACATGAAGACTTCACTCCTTTCTCCCGATCTCCCCCGTTTTCATGCCTACGGGTGGAGAAGAGTGTTCCTCATGTTCTCCTTCTTCTCTTCTTTCTTCTTCTGGTCTTTCCTCCTCTGTTTCTTTTTCAGCTTCTAATTCTTCTGCTTCCTTCTCCTCTGCTTCTTTTGTCATTGTTCCGAATCTTGCTGTGGAACAGGACAACTTAAATTCTTCAAAGCCAATGTAGAGATGGTGATGTCTTCCTCATCATCTTCATCCTCAACGAGGAGAGCTCTTCTTCTCTTGGATGGAGCAACCATGGGCTCCTTCCCTTTTCTTTTAGCTGCAGAAGATATTTGATGAGATTTTGCAGAGTCTTCTCCTTGAATTTCTCCAACTCCTTGCTCAGTTCCTTCAGACGCATTTTGGTAACCATTTTCAAACCTACCACCATATGATCGCATGGTCGAACACAAAAGATTTGTGGAGGCTGAATATTCAGATGTCTGAATAACTTCGTAACAAGGCTTGGATAAGGGAGTTGACCTCTGTCCTTCATCATTGCTCTATACATGTGAAGCATCACAGTGTGAGGGAGAGAAAACCTTTTTCCAAAAAGAATGGCATACATCAGTTTGGCCTCTGAACTTGAGACATCAGTCTTGGAAGTAGATTTCGGTCGGAGGCAATTAATCAAAATCTTGTGAAGCAAGATGTTGAATGCACCCATCCTTAAGTAGGTGATCTTTTCATCTGTTCTCCTGTCCTTCACTAGTTCAAGTGTGGCCCGAGCAATGGAAACTTTGATTGTTTGATATCTTCCTCTTTCGACTTCTAACACATCTCGCAAACATATTCATATCCACAACATAGTCTTGGTCTTTAACGCGAAAGAGAATCTATTCGCATCCAAAAAACTTAGATTTGAATAGAAATATGCAAGTTAATTCAGCATATGCCTCTGTAGAGTCGAGCGGAGAACTTTTCAAGTTGAAGATAACCGAACTTTTCCCTCAAGTTCACATTCACCGCATCCGAAAATCAAAATCCACACTCTAGGGTTTATTACCCCACGCTTCAGCAATTTCGAGTACAAATCCTTTTGCTCCTTTGATCTGAACAAATCTCCCTTTTTCCTTGATTTTCAACCGCAACACCCATTTTCGGTTGAAATTGACTGTATAATTTATCATCATCATTCCCATCCACAGATTTTGCCCCCAGCCACGAGGATCACTTGGGATATTTGCAAGGGTTTCCTCAGCCACCCCTTTTCGAGCAATTCCCAAACTTTCCATTTTTTTCAAAAAAATATATTCGTTCCCATGTCCTTTGTCTTTAAGAAAATCATCAATGTATTTCAAAGGAGTACGAATTCCTTTTAGGGCACGATATAACTGGTAAATATAAGCGGGCTTTTGAACTCTTACAGGGTCTGCATCCTCGATGATTTCTTCCTGTTGTTGATGATCAACTCCTTGAGGACTAGATGGAGGAGAATGACGCTGTTGAGAATGTTGTGGGCTCGCTTGCTGTTCTGGAGTCACTTCATCTTCAAGTAAGATTGAAGTGCGTAGGCCCCTCACTCATCCGTCGTGGTCCCCTGCTTGCGATTCTTGAGGACTTTCTTGAAGATGACATCTTTCTCAGTTTTTGGAAGATTCATTGCTTGACTTTCCCATGAAAGATGACAACTTTTTGAGGATTGAGCGAAGAAGACAAACGGGAATGGAGGATCGATGCTTTCTAGGGTTTTTGAGAGAAAAGTGAAGAGGAATCGACAGTGCACGATCGGTTAAAAAGAAGGGTAAATGAACCGTCACAAAGGAAATAAAAATATGCCTTTTCAAAATAACTGTCTTTATCATAAAAATAGCTATTTCAAAAATAACTTCCCTTTTGAAAATGAAGCGATGCAATATTTACGTCAATTAAATATAGCAACAATTTAAACACGATCGATGATCGTACCTTTTCAAGATGAGATTCAAGGGAGAAAGACTTACGGTCACGGATGTACCAAGACTGTCTTTCGATAAAGTCTTGTAAGTCCGAGTCCAAGAAAGTCTTTAGACTTTGATATCCTCATATCTCAAAATGTTGAGTCCTGGACCGTATAGACTCAAATTGATTTTTCTCCAAAGGCTTTGTGAATATATCAGCCAGTTGATTCTTTGAGTCAACAAATTGAATTGAAACATCTCCATTTTGAACATGATCTCTAATAAAGTGATGTCGAATCTCTATATGCTTTGCTCTTGAGTGGAGAATTGGATTTTTGGTGAGGTTGATAGCGCTGGTGTTGTCGCAATTAATCTCCGTGCATGAGTCTTCAATTTCAAAGTCTCTTAGCTGTTGTTTTATCCATAGAATTTGCAAACGAGCTTCCTGTGTCTACATACTTTGCTTCGTTGTTGAAAGAGACACAATGCTTTGTTTCCTTGAAAACCAAGACACCATCCCCGTTCCAAGCAACAGCGGCAAGTTCGAAGTGCTTTTTCTATCAACTCGCAACCGGCCAGATCAAGGCGTCGAATATCCTAGAAGATTAAAGTCTCCCTTCTTAGGATACCAAAGACCTATGCTTGATGATGAAGCCACGTATTTAATGATGCGTTTCGCAAAGATCGAGATGGGATTCTCTAGGATCGATTGAAACCTTGCACGATGCAAACACTCAACAAAATGTCGTCTAGAAGCGGTAAGATAAAGAAGTGAACCAATAATGCTCCTGTACAGCTTTTGATCAACTTTTTCCCTTCTTCATCTTTGTCTATCTTCAAAGAACTTGACATCGGTATGTCGGTCTTTTTGCACTTCTCCAGTCAAATCTTTTGACAAGATCATTAACATATTTTTCTTGATAAATAAAAGTTCCTTCCTTCAATTGTTTTATTTGAAGACCAAGAAAGAATGTTAACTCTCCCATCATACTCATTTCAAATTCATCATGCATAGACTTAGAAAATTTCTTGCACATATTTTCATTTGAAGATCCGAAAATAATGTCATCCACATATATTTGAACAAGTAAGAAACTTTTGATTTCCTTTTTGATAAATAAAGTCGTATCTACTTTACCTTTGACAAAACCATTTTGTATTAAAAACTTACTTAACTGTCGTACCAAGCTCGAGGTGTTTGCTTTAAACCATACAAAGCCTTTTTCAGTCTGAAGACTGAGTCTAGCTTCTTTGGGTCTTCAAACCCTGGTGGTTGTTCCACATAAACTTCCTCATGGATAAATCCATTTAGGAAGGCGCTTTTGACGTCTATTTGGAATAACCTGAAATTCTTATAACAAGCAAACGCAAGTAATAGTCGAATAGCTTCTAACCTTGCTTGGAGCGTAAATCTCATCATAGTCTATTCCTTCTTCTTGCGTATATCCCTTGGCCACGAGTCTTGCTTTGTTTCGTACGACTTTTCCTTTCTCATTCATCTTGTTTCAACACCCATTTAGCTCTAATAACAGTTTTACCTTTTGGTTTGGATGTCAATTCCCGGACATCATTAATGCTGAACTGTCTCGAGCTCTTCTTGCATAGCTTCAATCCAGCTTTCATCGACAAAGCTTCTTCTATGCTTTTGGTTCAATTTCAGAAACAAGAGCTACAAAGACTAGACTCTTCTCGCCTTTTGGATCAGTGCGAATTCCTTCATTAATTTCGCCGATTATAAGATCTTTGGGATGATTTGGACTTATGCTTCCAGTTACTTGTTGATTTGTCTGTTTGATGATCTCTCTCTTTGATTGAATCTTCACGAACATCCTGATGCTGGTTTTCCAGAGTCTGAGATGCTTCTTGAGTTGTAAGCTTTGGAAGGTCTGGAGCAGGTTCAGACTCTTCTTGATGAGTCTGACTTGATTCATCTTGTGTTGAGTCTTGAAATTTGACATTCATTGACTCCTCCACTGACTCGGCTCTTCTTGTTATAGACTCTGAAGGCTTTGCTTGATGTAGAATATCCAAGGAAGATACCTTCATCTGATCTTTCTTCAAACTTATTAACTCGATCTTTGCATTTTTCAATATAAAACATTTGCAACCGAATACATGAAAGTATGAAACAATAGGCTTCTTATCTTTGAATAACTCATAAGGGTTTTCTCTAGAATAGGTCTTAAGAAGACTCTATTGATGATATAGCATGCTGTTGAAACAGCTTCAGCCCAAAATTGTGAAGAAATCTTGCTTTCAATTAAAAGAGTTCTAGCCATTTCTTGAAGAGATCTGTTCTTTCTTTCCACAACTCCATTTTGCTGAGGAGTATATGGAGAGGAGAACACATGATTAAAGCCGATTCATCACAAAATTTTGTAAAATCTTGATTTTCAAATTCACCTCCATGATATGTTCTTATACTTGAGATAACACATCATTTTTCATTTTGAACCTTATTAGCAAATTTTTCAAAATACGAGAAGGTTTCGGACTTACTTGCAAGGAAATATACCCAAGTAAAACGGGAGTAATCGTCCACAATTACTAGGCAATATTTCTTACCTCCAATACTTTGTGTTCTGGTTGGTCCGAAGAGATCCATATGCAGCAACTGTAGTACATGATTAGTAGAGACATGATTTATTAGCTTAAATGAATTTCTTACCTGTTTTCCTAGAATACATGGAGTACATGGATCATTCTTTTGATAAGGTAATCTGGGTAGTCCTCGAACAAGCTGTTTTGATGAGATTTGGCTAATCGCTTCATGTTGACATGACCAAGCTTTATGTGCCATAAACTTGCTTCGTCTTGAATTGAGATAAAACATTGCGATTCATTTGGTTTCACATCCAGAAGATAGATGTTTCCATGTCTACGACCCATGAAAGATCGAGTAGAGTCTTTACCGATTCCGTAACATATTCCTTCTTGGAAGAAGATTTTGAAACCAGCATCACACGGTTGACTGATGCTGAGAAGATTGTAATTGAGTCCTTCCACTAAGGAAACATTACTTATTGTGAGATTTCCAATTTTCACAGTTCCAAATCCCACAATACTTCCTTTGCTGTTTCCTCCAAATGAAACTTTTCCACCATTTACTTGAGCAAGCTTTATGAAACATTTTGAGTATCCTGTCATGTGTCTTGAGCATCCACTTTGTCAAGATACCACTTTACATTTTTCTTGACGGTGACCTGCATTTAAAAAAGGGTCTCAAGCTTTCTTTGGTACCCAAACTTTCTTGGGTCCTTTGGTGTTAGTAACATAGCGGTATTAGCCCATATTTTCTTAACGGGTTTCCAAACTATAGGACACTCTTTTTTTAAAGTGATTCGGACTGTTGCATTTTGAACATTTTAGAGCATTTCTTCCTACAGATTTTACAAAAACTTTCTTGAAGTGATTTTTATAAACCTCACTCGAGAGTCTTTTCTTAATTCTTTCTTTCACTTTAGGAAAATCGATCAAGGGAATTGTTTCTTCTGTCATACCTAGACCGGACTTATTGAAGTAAGGTCTTTGTGCTGAAAGAATTTTCTCAAGTTTTTCAGACCCTATTGAAAATTTCTTTGATATATTTGATAAGTCTGTTTTTAAAAAAATATTTTCTTTTAAAAGATTGTCTTCATTTTCTTTAAGATTGGAAACAGACAAGTCTACACTTTTAACTCTTTCTGCTAAAACATTTTCCTTTTGTTTTAGAGCTGAGTTTTCCTTTTTCAGTTCGGAAATTCTTTTGAGAGAAGTCTTAAGACTAAAACATAGTTCATCAATATATTTAGAAACTTTGACAGGAATTTTAAAATTACTTGCCTCAAATTCACTGTCTGAGTCTGATTCAGAGTCTGAGTCTGATTGTGCCATGAGACATAGATTGGCATATTCATTATCACTTTCTTCACACTCTGTGTCACTCCAAGTTTCGGCTTTGAGAGCTTTTCGAAATTTTTCAGCTTTTCCTTTATTCTTCTTGAAGAGGACGGTTGGGTACGATGTGTCCCTTTTTCTTACATTCAAAGCAGACTATGTCTTTGTTTGGTTCCTCATCATCAACAGACTTGGTATGCTGTCTTTGAAAGCTTTGTTTCTTTGAGTTGAACCTTCTTCCTTTTCTATTCAGTTTTCAGAATCTTCTTATCATGAGAGCAAGCTCCTCATCGTCCATATCTTCTTTAGAATCTGTATCATCATAATCATCATTTAATTTTAATGCAATGGATTTCTTACCTTTTGGATCTTCATCTTCATTGATCCGTTCCACTTCATAAGACTGAAGAGTTCCAATTAGCTCGTCGACAGATAGTGGCATAATTCTCTGCGTCTCTCTTATCGAAGTCTTTATGTGATTCCAATCCCTGGAGAGTCCACGTAGTAGCTTGTTTACCTTCATGGGATCAGAAGTTGGTTGACCTTGATTTTCAAGACCATTCACAATATCGTAAAACGACTAAACATGTCGATATAGATTCTCTGGTTTCATTCTCAAGGCTTCGTATTGACCGAGAAGAATGTTGATTCTTGTTTCCTTCACTCGATCTGTTCCTTCATAGGTGATATGCAATCTGTCCCAAACTTCTTTTTTTGTACCACAAGAAGATATTCTATTATATTCAGTTGGTGATAAAGCACAATATAAGGAGTAAATTGCTTTTGCATCGAGTGTTTGTCTCTTGATTATTTCTTCCCGAGACATTCTCGCTGGTTTCTTGATTTCTTTTCCTCTTTCGAGACCGATGCAAAGTGGTAGGAGTAATTCCTTTTTCTACAACGTCCCATTCCGAGGATCCTTTGATCGTAGGAAAGCTTTCATCTTGTTCTTCCGGATGTTGTAATCCTTTCCATCAAAGTAGGGTGGTGCGGTATTGCTTTGCCCTTCCATCGCCCCGGTGCTAGCATACTAGCCATGGATCTTTTACTACGAAGTAAAACACTTCAAATAAAGTAAGTACTCAGGCTCTGATACCAATTGATATTGCTAGTATGAGTACCTAGAGGGGGGTGAATAGGTGCATAAACAATTTATCGATATACGGAAGCGATTCTTAGCATATGATAGAAAGTAAATTCTCTCTTAATTAACAAAATGAAATACGATCGAGGTAGAGAGAGTGAGGAAGAGAAAATTGAACACAGGATTTATAGTGGTTCGGCTTATTCCAAGCCTACGTCCACTCTTCCGCACTGACAGCCCACCGGCTGGATTTCACTATGATCAAAAGAGAAGTTACAGCACATCTTTGCCTTGATTCCACAGTGTAGATGTTCTACCACACCTCCTCAAGGTCTCTCAAATATAGACTCTCTTTTGTATACAAATAGGAGCTTCAGACTTTGGAATTTTTCTATCGCGCACACCTTGAACAAGTAAGACAGTCTTCCTTATATACTCCTTTATGCCATCATACCCGTTAGCACTTACCAAAGGAATTCCTCCAATCTACCCGTTGGACGGAATCAATTAGGAAGATTGTTCAAGCTATTAAAGGAACGTGTTAATAACCCATCAATCATGTTCGCCCATACAATCAGGATCTCGGTTTCCATAAGCAGAACCTTCCAATAATATTTAGGCAATCACCGGATCTTCAATTATCGAGTCAATCTTCAATCAATCAAAGGACTCCGTTATGTCTTCTCCAACCACGAGATCTTCTCCAGTTGATAAGGTCAAATCCTCAACGAAACATCCAGTTCTGGATAACTTTTCTTCAACGGATTAGAGATGTCAATGAGGATAGACTTTGAGTCTTGAGTCCGGCTGTCCGGAGGTCTTCAGACTTTAAATAACAGAGTCTGCAAGCCTTCAGACTAGACTGATAGAAACATTTTGTCAACTTCAAAACACTTCAAGAAGATTTCTCCAATAATGAGAAGGGGCTCCTTCTATTTATAACCCTTGGTATCATCATTACTAAGTCAAGAGGTCCATTTCGGTGATCCCAAGTGTCCCGTCTAATTTCCTTGGGTGGCAAGTCTACTTTGCCTCATGATTATACCTAGAAGATGAGTTGGCCAAGCTAAAAGCCTTGCTTGGCAATCTAAGCTCCTAGGCGTCATCAATTATGGCCCGCTTTTCGCTCGTCCATTGGTCCATCTATATGCCGCATTTAATGGACATTTAATGAAGTTTGACAATAAGTGTACTATAGTTGCCAACTCGGCAATTCTAGAACATTTGGTCATTAATGAGGGCTCGTGTGTCACTTTCTAATTGGTTCACTTATGTGCTGCCTTTTTCTAGAATATTCAAAAATATTTTAGCCGCCATTATGACTTTTGATTATTCAAACAACAACTCACCCCTTCATTTAATGAGGGGTTCTAGAATTTTCCTTACTTTTGTCTTTTTCTTCATTAATAAGGCGGTTTAAAGAATTCTATCATCCAAGTTGGTTTCGGGGCTGGAAAATGGGTCATTAGGTACACCTCAAAAAATCAAAACACGTACACCAAAGGTTCGTCCATCATGCCCCATATTTGCCCAAATCGTACCTTTGGACGGTCGGTCGGCCCATAGGGTCGGTTTTTCTTTGATCGGTTTGAGAACAATTCTAAGGCTACCCATAGCCTAGCACTAAGTCAAGGCAATCATGAACCTTAGAATTAGTGATGGAATAGTCAAGTCTATCCCTGGGCTCATTCCAATCGGCACCCAATCCACTGGTAGAGCTCATGGTTGGTGCATTACCGATCCATAATCAAACATCACCAATTTGAGATTCTGTTCCGATCACTAAAAATTAAATAGGGAATGATGCATTTTTGGTTGAAAGATAGTCACATTTGATCAATTTGGATCATCCGTGTATTGGTGCATAACCGAGCAGAATCACCCCCGACCAAAAACTGCAACTGGTCAGATCGACCCATGACCATCTGTCGATCCAAAATCATCATGTGATCAATTTCCAGGATCAAAAAGTCATTTTATAAGCTGGTGATCCTATCCCATTGGTATGGTTGGTAGAAATTCATAGCCGATACCTCGACCAATTCATGACCGGTCTATCGGTCGGTCGGTCGATTGGTCGGACCATGATCGATCCCTGATTCCTTGCCGATCAAACCAATCGATCTATGGCTAATGGCTTATGATCAATCTTTTTAGGAGCTTATGGCCGATCCTTACAGGTTGGAATCAAGGATGTTATAGATACATGATGTATTCCATGTGTCTATGTTAAAAAAAAAAGTATGAACCAGATTCAGCACATGTGCTCAACTTCGAAGAGATCGAGGTAAATGACCAAGGGTCGTCTATTGACGAGCCAGTGCAGATCGTGGACAAACGTGAGCAAGTAATTAAAAACAGGGTCATTCCCTTAGTCAAGGTCCTATGGAAACACCATGAAACATAAGAGGCTACCTGGGAAACTAAAGAAATTACGAAGCGCAAGTACCCTCACTTATTTTAAGTACCCAGGTACATTATGAAATTTCGGGGACAAAATTTTCAAGGGGGAAGTAATATAATATCCTCGATTCCAACCTCATAAGGATCGGCCTTAAGGTCCTAAAAAGATTGATCATAGGCAATTGGCCATGGATCGATTGGTTCAATTGGCAAGGAATCACGGATCAGTCATGGTTTGATCGACTGACCGATCGGTCATGAATTGGTCAAGGTGTTGGCCGTAAATTTCTACCAACCATACCAATCGGATAGAATCACTAGCTCATAAGATGACTTTTTTATCACGAGAATTGATTACAAGATGATTTTGGATCGGTAGATGGTCATAAGTTGATCCAACCGGTCGTAGTTTCTAGTCGTGGGTGATTCCGCCCAGTTATGCACTGTGGCATCCGGGTTTTCGTCAGACCTAGAATAAGTAACAGCTCATCACGAATCAACGGAAGTGTCGTCAGACCATACTATTGGCACCATTTGCGGACACTATTTCGTCATTGTCATCGTCGGTATAGCATTAGGCCATCATTTCATCACCACCCATCGTTCCGAAACATCAACTTTTGGAGAGAAATTCCGATGCACGGCCATGCACACGTTTGATATTAGTCTCGAGCGGCCTCGCAAATCAACCGAGCCGAAGACCCGTAGCCCGCAACGGCCATGCGTACGTAAAAGTTTACGATGGAAATTGTCGAAGACCTTCCAATTGTTTACCCCGTAAAGGCTGCGGACCAACCCAGCTTCATGCACGATTTTTCACCTTAGACGGCCATACGAATGACCTCACCATCGGCCAAATTTCTTTCGGCCATACATCTACGTAAAAGTCACCCTCGACCATGCGGCCATATTTTTTCTTTTTCCTCGTCGAAGACGGTCAACAAAAGGAGAACATTGACCACCATGCAGCCCAAGCCCACGTCCCTTTTGGTAGTCAACAAAAGAAGGGGGATGTTGACTGAGAGGGACCGAATGGCAGCCACGTTTTCTACCCTACTCAGCAAGTCGGAGTCCCAAAGTTTGACAGATTGACCAAGACGTGTCAATCGTAAAATTCAGGGGAAAACTTGAAGCATGCAGCGGCCACGCTCATGCATGGAAGAGGTAACGTGGAAGGGGGTATTCGGTCGAAGAAGCCACGCCAAGGATCCACATTTCTCTCTCCCTCTTCGGTGGCTAGCGGAGAGAGCGTCCGGGATGGCATGTAAGCCACGTTCTCTCCACCTGTCTTCACCTCCTTCTGCCACTGGAACACCCTCTTTTGTTGACTGGTTTTTAACAAAACCAGTGACCAAAATGCTCGTAGATGTGAGCAAGAGAGAGAGACTAACTAAACAAAAAACCAAGAGAGAGGTAGAGCGAGCAAGAGAGAATTTGAGTGAGAGTTCGAGAGAGAGGGTGAGCAGCGAGCGGTCCGTGCGTGGGAGGGCAGAGAAGGAAGGCCACCCTCCTCCTGTGCCGTGTCTGAGCTGCCGCCGTCGATGCCGCTCAAGTCCGCCGTCGCCGAGCCGCGTCCGAGACCCCGAGTTCTCCGTTTTGCTTGCTGTGGTTGCGTTGGGCTTAAGGCAAGTAGAGTCCATTGATATATCCCTTTCTTGTTGTGTTTTGTGTGTGATGAATGGTGAATTTTGGATTTGGATGAAGTGTGAAATTTCGAAGTTATAGGAGTTGTGTCCTAGTCTAGTATTCTGTTTCTGGAAAAACAGTCCGACCTTTGATGATTTCGTGAGTTGCATGCGATATTCTAGTTAGAATCTGACTTTGAATTCTTGATGAAAGTTGTAAAGGACTTCTTGGATAATAACATATCAAAATTTGAAATGAAACGGACAATTATAAGTCGATGAAACCATTTTTATTTGATGAAGCTAGATCTGGAAACTGTTATGATGATCTATTGTGATTCTGTGAATTTTGTGCAATTATCTAGTCCGAATTTGATCTCGTGTTCTTGATGAGAGTTGTATAAAACATCTTGAGGAGCAACATACTAAAATTTGATGATAAACGGACAAGTAAGGATTGGGGAAAACAAATTTCTTTGAAAAGGATGAATTTGGACAGTGAACCGAGAGATAGGAAGAGTTATAAAAATTATAGATTTTAATCCAGAAGGAATTAAATTTCGATTTCTTCATGAGACTTTTACATATATGTTTCAATTATAACATATTAAAATCTCAAAATTTTCGGAGTTCATTTAAAGGTTTAATCAAAATTATTTTCGAAACTGTGCAATAGTGGTACTGGAATTTCTTTTGCTGTGATGTATGTATTTATGTGATTGATGTGAAACTTTCTTGACATAGTGTTCTCATGAAATATCTTCCTCTGGATCTTTTTTACATCATATTAAATCCTCAGAATTTATTGAGATCGTTTACTAATTTTTCCAGAATTTTTATTAAATAAGTGCATTCTACTTTATCCGAAATTTGTTGTATTTTCAAGAATAAATGGACTGCCCTACGAAGTATAATGATGTCTTTAGTGATTGTATATGCTGCATATATGGTGATGTTTGGCATATCACGTGACATCAAAAGATGGTTTAGATCTTTGATATTGTTGCATCAAATGCCATGATGAAAATGAGACATATATGAGATTATATATTGTGATACTAACGAGACCGTCGGAGGTGTGAGCCAACGATGCCCCGGGAGTGTTGGGATGCTCGGAGCGTGTGTGCCAGATGCTCGGAGTGTGTGTGCCGAAAGTTCTAGAGGTGTGTGCCCGGGGGATTCCTCATGATGCTAGTTGGGATACGAGATGCCCGGAGTGTGTGTGCCAGAGGCCCTCGCGATGCCAAGTAGGGTGCGAGTGATAAATTGTGGGATGCAAACATTGGTCCCTGGATGAAAAATAATGAGATCCTTATGAAAGATAAGAATTAAAATTGAATCATGTGCATGGGTGTATGCATATGGCATGATGCATGACCTGCTTATGAAAATAAATTGATGCTATTTGATATTGAAAATGCGATCATGAAAACGTGAATGGATCTCATGGTGATGTATGCTTGATAGCATGGATGATATGAGTCATGGTGAGATATGCATGATGGCATGGTGAGATATGCATGACTGCATGGTGATGTATACTTGATAGCATGGATGATATGAATCATGGTGATATATGCACGATGGCATGGTGAGATATGCATGACTGCATGGTGGTATATGCACAATGGCATGGCAAGATATGCATGACTGCATGGTAATATATGCACGACTGCATGGTGATGTATGCTTGATAGCATGAATGATATGTGCTTTACTCATGATATCTTGATTGTCTTGCTTGTTGCATTGTGTAGTTTTGTGGATCTTTACTGCTGAGTGGTTGTACTCACCCGTTTGGGGACTAACATTTCAGACTAGATAAGATACCTCTGCTACCATTGCCACGGGTAGATGGATCAAGTGGTTGGATATGACCGCTTGGAGGAGGATAGCAAAGGAAGGAACCTTTGGACGCCGACAATGATCGATGGACTTTAAGTATACGATTGTTGGAGGAGATGTCGGTCATCTTTTGAAGTATAACCGAGTATAGAAGACTATGTTATTTTGATGTACCAATGAATGATGTTCATCTGGTTTAAGTAAATAAAAGTATTCGGCTTTTACCTATAAATGTTTAGTTGGTGTGCATCGTTTTCTGAATATAAGGAAGTGAGTTGATGGATGTGCTTCTGCCATATAAATTGCGCAGGGACCGATATAAAAGATGTAAATCCCCAGGATTAATAGACCTTTAGGTCAAGCAAGTAATTGGTAATCAAACTGTGGTGACCCTAACGGTTCGGGGGCCGTCGAGGGGTGCCACATGCACTAATACACGAATGATCCAAATTGATCAAATGTGACATTCTGCCGACTGGAATGAGCTTAGGGATAGACCCGACTATTCCATTACTAATTTTAAGATCCATGAGTGCCTTGGCTTAGTGTTAGGCCATAGGTATCCTTAGGATTGGTCTTGAACCAATCAAAGAACAACTGACTCTATTGGCCGACCAACCGTCCAAAGGAACGGTTTGGGCGAATATGGGGCGTGATGGCCAAACCTCGAGTGTACGTGATTTAATTTTTTAGGGTGTAACTAATGATCCCTTCTTTGACCACGAAACCAACTTGGATGATAGAATTTCTCTAGACCACCTTATTAATGAAGAAAAAGGCAAAAGTAAGGAAAATTCTAGAACCCACTCATTAAATGAAGGGATGGGTTGTTCTTTGAATAGTCAAAAGTCATGATGACGACCAAAATATCTTTGAAGATTCTTGAAAAAGGCGGCGCATAAGTGGACCAATTAGAGAGCGACACGTGAGCCCTCATTAATGACCGAATGCTCTAGAATTGCCGAGTTGGCAACTATAGTACAATTATTGTCAAATTTCATTAAATGTCCATTAAATGCGGCATATAGGTAGACCAATGAAAGAGCGAAAAGCGGGCCATAATCAATGACGCCTAGGAGCTTAAATTGCCAAGTAGGGCCTTTAGCTTGGCCAACTCATCTTCTAGGTGTCATCATGAGGCAAAGTACACTTGCCACCCAAGGAATTTAGGCGTGACACTTGGAAACATTGGAATGGATCGCTTGGCTTAGAAACGATGACACAAAAGGCTATAAATAGGAGGAGCCATTCTCATTTCCTCACCTTGCTCCCAGTTTCTCCTCCCTCCTCCTCCTTAGTCGCCCTCCTACTCACGCCCTCTCTCTCTCTCCTTCAGCCTTCAGAGCAAGCCGCCCATCCTGTGTAGTTCGAGGTTCATCCAAGTAAGTGTAATTTCTCCCTTCTTTTAGTAACGTTTGAGATGTCTTCGACTCTAGGAAATCCTCTTGTGAACAAGTCAATGGTAGGTCAATTGATTCTTGGATGTTTGACATATTTTATGACTTGTTAATATATTTGAATTTCTTGTATGACTAGAATGAAGTCGCGGTTCATAGTTTTCGAGTGGTATAAGTCGAGGTTTGCCCATAGCCATAAGATGTGATTCGGTATTGAGGCGTACCGAGTTCATATCTTGGATTGATGTAGGGTTCCTTTATTCTTGCTACTTGAGCGAAGCTTTTGGCTTAGGCTCGTTTGTGATGTTATTGATGAGAAAATTCATGATTTTATAGAAGATGCATCATGTTTGAACATAAAGTGCATAGTTCATGGCACATGCATAACACTTGAGTACACCCTTAAGAAGGAATTTGTGCTCGAGCAAAGATAAGAAGATATAAGAATGGGGTTTGAGTCCCCAAATTTATGGCAAGAACTAGGTTCAAGTCCTAGAAGCTGGCATAAGACTTGGGTTCAAGTCCTGAGCATATTAACTGGGTTTGAGTCCCAGAAGCCGGCAAAAAGCCAGAAGCCCAGTTAAAAAGCCCGAATTGAATTGGGTTTGAGTCCCAAGACGGCTATGGGAAGCTCGGTTTAAAAGCCTTAATTGAATTGGGTTCGAGTTCCAAGACGACTCCGGGAAGACTTGGGTTCAAGTCCCGAGCACAAGAGAAAGGCTTAATAAGCATGACATGCTTGAGCAAGAAAGAAAGGCTAGAGTGCATAAGCTCAAGGCATGCATCATATGCACGAATGATTGCAAGAATTGTCATTCCTTGGTTGCATCTTGCAATTGATTTGCCTTCACCATGGTTTGCACGAAATGATTGACTAGTGTTGATGATGAATCGATATTCTATTCAAAGGCCAGAAGCTATACTTACTGAGTATTCCAAGTACTCACTCATGTTTCTTTTACAAGTACTTAGAACCATGGCTACAGTGCATTTTGGTTGCCCTATAAAGATAGATACTACTATGACGGACGTGATAGATGTAGAAACTGATATTACTTATTGTAAAGTGTCATCCATTGTATGGATAGAAAATGGCCTAAGTGAGCTTGTCCCAATGCATTTCAAAGCCTGGTATAGGAAATACGAGGACATATGGATAGGACCTCTCCGTGGGTTTGATAACCCGAACTTGAATCTTAGTGATATGGATGAACCGTCTGAGGCTTCAGACTAAGTTTAAGTGTATTGGCCCATAAAAAAGAAGAAAGGTTCTCACTTTTGGTTAGTACCTGCCATAGCGGAGACAGGGATACCCCAAGCCACTTTTGTATGTAAGAAAGTCTTGTAATCATCGCTACTCATATAATATATGATGTTAGTGGTGTTTGTATCTCATGTTCCAATGTTATTTGTGTTAGGGATTGTATGTTTACGCTTTCCGCATGTGCATAAATAAGAAGCAAATGAATTCGGGACGGTGACAAAGCTTGGGATGTCGCAAAATAACCTGTAGCTCAACCTCTGAGTAAAGGGGGTTGTGACATCAGTGGTACGGATTGACATAGGTGCACCGAGGTAGACCCCTCATCAATTCGTTGCCTGGTACACCAACATTGATGGGGAGTTGGTTGGATCACTAAGGGACTTCAATGGCCCTACCAGTTTCGACAACGATAGCATGCCAATTGGCAAATTTGTTGATCCGTAGTATAGTAGCATGAATGCAACCTGACCTTCTTCCGAAAGTTTATTGTGCTGTATTATGCTTATTATTGGTATTTGTACTAATACTTGGAAAAGGTTTATGAAATTAAAATTTGTCTTTGTGAATCATTGAACTCATGGGATTTCTTGTAGGGGATGTGAAAATTCTATTGTACTTCTGCATGTTAATAATAAATATAATTTATAAATCGGAAAAGACACACATATTGCGTGACATTTTGGAACGTCACAAACAGTCCCCATAACAAACACCATAGAAGGATCATTGGTAACCTTTCATCTTTATCTCTTGAGTTTCACGGATTTTCTCGAATTCATTTCTAATTGGGCGAATACCAATAAAAAACTCAAATTATACTCATTATGACATAAATATCCTAATTTTTGTCACCAAAAATTCCAAACTTGATACAAATACTCCCAACTTTTTTTATTTCACAACAAAATTCAAACTTGTGCATGTATGAATTGTCACATTGGTATAAGATTTGGGCTTTTTATGACTAAAAACAGTTTAAAGTACTTGCATCATAGTTGGCAAATTTAGAATTTTTAGTAACAAAAAGGAAAGTGTGATATTTGTGTATACTGACCACAATTTAGGTTTTTACAGAAACAGCGGCGGCAAAATCAATGCTGATGTCCACACGTTTTGTTTCTCACGCTCGTGGGATCCAATGTCCATGGAGTACCACATGAAGTGACCTTTCAGACACACGAATACTTCTATTTCATAAGAAATCATGCGCGCTTCCTTTCCTTCCCAGGCGTCCGATGGAGCCTGCGAACCGAACAACACCGCTAGTTCATCGAAAGAAGCCGATTCAAAACAATCGCGCAAATAAAGAATATGGATGAAACCAGCAGAGCCAAACATCATCCCGCGTACAATGCACAACCTTCGCGCACGTTTATGTCCTTCATAAGTCTGAGTGAACAGGAGGCAGGGAAGTGAAGCTGCAGAAATGGTAGTCGTGGACTGGTACTAAAGTACCACCTACGCATGTCCTTATTGTGATCCCTCACTTGTTAGAATAAAATAAAATTGATTGTTGAAGATTTGAGCACATTGGATTTGTTGTTAGTATTCTTCAAAATGCTTGATCTCTGGTGGATGTCAAAAGAAGATTAAAAATGAAAGAATATCGGCATGATATATGGTGGGCTATGTTTGAGTAGCCCCTCCACCATTCAACAAGGAGTAAATGTTTTCATTTTGAAAAGGAAATGTCTTTTTTTTTTGCTTTTGTCAAAGAACATGAGGTTTCTTCGTAAGAAGCAAGGACTTTCTGTCTGTCTCATTTATTGTTCATGTGCGGTTTCTTCACTTTGTGGACTTTCTTGTTTTCTATTTGATGTTAGTTAAGCTATGCACGCATCTAACCACTTTAAAAGGTTGTGGACATCATATCTGTAGTTATACAGAAGCAAAGAGCATTTTCATTTCCATTATTTCTCTCCCTAGTCTTCATTTGTGCCTTGTTCCAAACTTCCAAAAGTTGTCATTATTCTTTTTGGTTCCACCATCACTATGGAGGGATCATCAAGTATAAATCTCTCTCGGATTCAATTTCTGGGTGCACATTATCTACCTACTGGCCAAAGCCGTTTCCTTCTCGAGCTTCTCTAGAGTCACCATCGATAAAAAATTTAGCTGGCAAGCCCGCTGTTCTCATGCTACTTCATCCCTAGTTGAAGAGTGTAGGAGATACCTAATCTCCACGAGATAAACGGATAACTCACGTGAATTGACACCTAATTGTTAATAAACTATCATGCCTCTTAGTTTATATGTGCAGGAGGAAGGACACGAGAAAAATGAATTCAAGTTCATATAAACTATACCTAATTATTAATAAACTATCATGCCTCTAGTTTATATTTTCAGGAGGAACGCTACGAGAGAAATGAATTCAAGTTCATATAAACTACACGTAATTATTAATAAACTATCATGCCTCTAGTTTATACCTGCAGGAGGAACGCCACGAGAAAAATGAATTCAAGTTCATATAAACTAACTGTTTTTTAATCAAAGGTAAACTCCAGCCATTATCTGGGAGTTTGATTGCTGTAATGATTTTCTTTGATAACCATGATGAATTCATTGGTGAAATTCATGTTTCACCATCAAGTAGTCCTTTGGAGAGTGGAGATTAGAAATTTCGATCAAATTGATGATTGGATTATATATATATATAATTTTTGATAAATAACATGCCATCTTACCAAGGCAAAAGTAAGTATACTATTTGATTTTGGCAAGACAAATAAATTGATAAAGCAATCCGTGAAATCCAAGGAAGAACAAGACATCAATATATTGAATATTGAATTAAAGTTATAGGGCTTGATTGCACAAATTAAGAGTTAGAAGATTAGATTGCATAATTTACGTAAGTTTTTGGACCAAAAATGAAATTATTATGATGATGTAAGAATCGAGTTTTACCTATTTCGATGAAATGGATGGATAACAAGAATAAACGTGACCAGCATGTTTACCCATTTTCATTGCCAAAAGATAAATTAATGTTTTCTCCCGTATTTCTTTTATTTATTGTTTTGGGGTTGCTTTCTTGTGAACAGGATAAGAGTGTCTATTTATATGGTGTTTTCCGTGCAATGATCGCAGAAGCGTAAGGTGAGAAATAGCTCAAAGGTTAGTGTCGCGACCTAAATTGGTGTCAACAGCTAGCCAATGGAGTCCTGCTCTATTTCGCTCTTTTGGCTCGGCCTCCTCCTCCCGACACTTCTAGTTTTCCTTCTCAACCGTCGGAAGCGCACCAAGCTTCCCCCTCAGCCCCCAGCATGGCCCGTGATCGGCAACATCCTCGACCTCGGGACCATGCCGCACCAGAACCTCCACAACCTCCGAGCCAAGCATGGGCCTGTCTTGTGGTTGAAGCTCGGTTCCGTGAACACCATGGTGATCCAATCAGCTCGAGCGGCCATGGAGTTATTCAAGGGCCATGACTTCGTGTTCGCAGACCGCAAGTGTTCCCAAGCGTTTACTGCTCTCGGCTATGACCAAGGCTCGCTCGCTCTTGGTCGTCATGGTGACTACTGGCGCGCTCTCCGGCGTCTCTGCTCCGCGGAGCTCCTCGTGAACAAGCGCGTCAACGATACGGCCCACCTCAGGCAAAAGTGTGTCGACAGCATGATCATGTATATAGAAGAAGAAATGGCAGTCAAACAAGCAACAAAAGGTTATTTCTTAAGTACTTGGTGTCATTGCTGACTCTGTGTCCTATGTGTCGCCTCGAATGGTTGAAGTTATAGCTTTTAGAAAAGTAAAAAAGCAACAGGGAGAGATAGATGAACTTATCTTAAATTCCATATAAATAAGATCAAGGTCCTATACCCTACCCAATATTTTTACTAGGGTCACAACCCTTAATTATTTATTAATATGAAGAAAAAGCTAAGAAGACGGTCCGATCACTATTTAGGAAACCACGAGGACACGCTGACCACAAATCTCCGTTGTGGGATATTAGCAACAAGAATATAACATTTTCAAAATTCAATTGCCAAAAAATGACTTTCATAGAGTAAAATCAGAAAAAGTTAGACCATATAAACATAATATACATTGAGCCCATGACTACACACCTGTAGGAAACCAAAGCTTGTTTAAGATTTGTCAAATTAGAATTTCTAAGGTTTGTGTTTCATTATTATTACTAAATTATTGTAATAGGTAAAATATAGCATCTTCATATCCCTTCTCTAATATGTCACTAGCATGAAATTATCTACTCTCTCATGATGATCGATGTCTACACAAATTTAAACTATGTGCTACTAGTTTCTGGTTTAGGTGTGACTAGGGCTACCGAAGCAATAACTCGAACGTGAGCAACATGAAAGCAGAGAAATGATGGGGAATCAAAACATTCGTAGTTTTTATTTAAGAAAACATTCTATCTTGCCTTTTAGGCGATGGTTCTTCATTTGCCATCTTGAAGTGTACTACCCCTATATATTTGAAGTCGTTTTCTAGATAGCATTGGATTCATATAATTTTTTACTTCTAAATTTCGATTAAAATTTTTATTTTCCTTTTAGAGTCATTCATGACATTCTACAAATTAATTTTGGTACAAGCACATAATCTAAAATTGATAAGAAAAGTTGGTGTTGCGTTAACTTTGGTTTCTTATTATGCTAAATGATTATACTATGTATATTATTATTCTTCTTTAAACGGCCTTAATTTTTGTGGTTTACATCACAAGAGGCAATCTTGACAATTGATTTTGAAAGTTATATACTTTGGTTTCAAAATTTCCCACACTTGAAATATGTGATCAGTATATCTGTCAGCTGACAACACCGTCTTCTTAGCATGGCCTATTAATATAGGTAAAGAAAGCAACCTACAACTAGATTTAACTTCTTGCACTTCCGCAAAATGTTCAATTATATATTTTTTAGTTCAAGTTGGCCCTCCTCTTAAATATGTAGATTGAATATTTACGAGGAATGTCGCGCCAGCACTATACGTTGGCACTAACTAAGCTAATTTATTTGGTGAATGAATTTTTTTCTAAACATAGTTCTGATATGGGTAAGAAAAATAAATAAAAATATTAAAAAAAATCTAACTAATAGTTCTGATATGGCTAGCTGGCTAGGGTAGACCGCAGTTTCGAGGCACGACGTGGATCGTTGGGTGCTCGCCGTTCGCGAACGCCACCTCCCGTGCAAGCACACCCTTGCCACCTTAGCGACGAGTCGCCTCTATCCTTAATTCAGCATAGCCTCCATTCACGAACGTCTCCCCCTAGTTCACTCGCGACACTTCTGTTTTTCATTTCTTCTTTTGCAAATTTCCTTATTTTTGATTTGTTGATATTTATGTTATTTTTTAATTTCCTTATTTGTGAATTTTTTGTTATTCTATTTTAAGTTTTTCCAAAAGAGAAATGATTGCGTGACAGTCTTTAATATACTATAAGAATAACAGTCAATTCTAAATCACAAAAATCAAATCATAAATTATTATAAATTATTATAAAACTCATTTTTTTAAGAATTTATGATTCGCAGTATATTGTTATTCTCATAATCCTTTCAAAAACTTACGTAGGTTTACCATGTTGACATTCAACGAGACTTAATTGTCATTTCAACATTTATGTTTTCATTTAAATGGAAAGACCAAACCAGACAAGAACGTATATGATTTAGGGATCTAATTCCACCGAAAAAAAAAGGGACCTAATTAAACCTTTTGTAAAAGTTTAGGGATTACCTATACTTCTATCCTTCTTCTTTTTTGTGTACTGTAATTGACAAAGTCAACAAATTAAATACTAGTGTAAATAACTCAATTTACCAAAGAGCTACTGGAATTTAATTTGTTTTTCAGTCGAACTCGCTTTCTTTTTTTGGACTTCGAGTCGAACTAGAGTGGCTCTACTGTTGAATTATGTAAAGCTCGAGTGGCTTTATCATCGAATTGCGTAGGTAAACTTTCGTGTTGGACATTGAAGCATACACAGTAAGTCAAGGAGCTTACGAGCAGTTTAGAGATTGGTTCCTCTTGATTTGACTGCATCTTTCCTTTAACTAGTTGCACGACTTGGTACAATCTATTTTTCTCATGTCTAATTTTGTTAAGTGTGGTTATACATCATCTGATTAGAATTAATCATAAAGAAATTTTATTTTTATGAAGGGCAAGGAATCGACTTATCTCACTTCCTCTTTCTCCTGGCATTTAATGTGGTGGGCAACATGGTGCTCTCACGGGATCTATTGGACCCAAAATCGAAGGATGGGCCCGAGTTCTACGACGCCATGAACCGGTTCATGGAGTGGGCTGGCAAGCCCAACGTAGCCGACTTCATGCCATGGTTGAAATGGTTGGATCCGCAGGGGATCAAGGCAGGCATGGCGAAGGACATGGGTCGAGCCATGAGGATTGCCGAAGGCTTTGTGAAAGAGAGGTTGGAGGAGCGAAAGCTAAGGGGAGAGATGAGAACAACGAATGATTTCTTGGACGCAGTATTGGATTATGAGGGCGATGGAAAAGAAGGCCCTCACAAAATCTCTTCCCAGAACATAAATATAATCATTCTGGTGAGTTTGCTCCTCTCTTCCACGTTTAACATGACCACACTTTGAGACATTAGGTCGAATTCGGTTGATTAAGTGGCGCGACAAACTTAAGTGACCTTTATTTCTTCGTAGATTAACAACTAGGGTCACATCACGCATTACGGAGAAGTTTTAGTAGCTTACTTAATAAATCAATCATGGTGCTGTCTAAGCACTGATTTTTCTTTTCATTAAAATAAACTAAAATCAATCTTATGTCTTCGTCAAGCAATTTAACTAGTTATTATAAAATTACCAGGTTAGTCAAGTCAATGTCAATCAAGTCGAGAAATTTTGACATTGGCTTACAAAATTTGGCTGAAATCAAATTGATTGCAAGGATAAAAACCAGTGCAAATAATTATTGCAATCAAACTCTTAGGCAGGAATAATTTTCAAAGCCGTTGACGGACAATTGCAGTAAAGCAATTATTGTAGCTGAGACTATAAGAAGCGCACATCTTAATGGAAACGCGCAGACATAAGAAGAACACGCTTTACTTATGTTAATCCATTTTGCTCTCTTGCAAATCTTTTTCAGTTATTTCCCAGCAACCTATTTCTTGCCATTCCAGTTGTTTATTTCCTTTTGTCAATCAAGCACTTGCCCCATCTCTTTCATAAATACTTCTGTTGTCACTGGTGGATTCATTTCGTCAACTTCAAGTTCTTGTTCCTTTCTTTGTGTGCCAATCATCTGCCAATTCGAAGAATAGGAACTGCTGTGTTTGATCAGGATTGCTGATCAGGTGAAGCATGATAATTTTTACTATTGAGCTGACGATTCGAGGGTGACCTTTTCCAGCCAAAGAGAATCTCTTAATTATAGGACGAAACTCGGACACTTGTGGTATCCAAGACCTAATCTTTGTACTACATGGGTCTACTTGATGGTGCAGGAAATGTTTTTCGCCGGATCGGAGAGTACAAGTAGCACCATCGAGTGGGCGATGGCGGAGCTACTCCGCCAGCGAGTCGATGAAAAAGGCCAAAGATGAGATTGACCAGGTTGTGGGGTTGAACAGAAAGCTCGAAGAAAATGACACGGAAAAGATGCCATTTTTGCAAGCCGTGGTGAAGGAAACCCTAAGATTGCATCCCCATTACCTTTACTTATCCCACGAAATGCTCTAAAGGAAACCAAATTCATGGGTTTTGATATACCCAAAGATACCCAGGTTTTCGTGAATGCATGGAGCATTGGAAGAGACCCCGATGCTTGGGAGGACCCATTGGCATTCAAACCAGAGAGGTTCATGGGATCAAAAATTGACTACAAGGGTCAAAACTTTGAGCTAATTCCATTTGGATCAGGCAGAAGAATATGCGTCGGACTTTCATTGGCGGATAGGGTGCTTCATCTTGGTCTTGCAACACTGCTTTACCATTTCGATTGGGAACTAGGCGATGGTTCAACTCCAAAGACCCTCGACATGAAAGAGCGGGTGGGAATAACACTTAGAAAGCTCCATCCTTTGAAAGTGATACCTAAGAAATGTAGCGTGTGAGGTATAATTACCCTAAGGTTATTATAATGTTATCGTGTCAAGGATTAAAAAAGCTGTCCAAGAAAGACTTCTTAAGAACGATGTCATCCCTGCACAAATATCTTAGGGAAACTACAAGTTCTTATGTTAGCATTTGGGTCCCGTTTGAATTGTATGACTTGAGCATGTAGCAGGGTAGCTCCCCTGCCCTTTATACCATCAATAAAACCTCACTTGTCGAAAAGAAAATTACTCTACATTTGGCTCCACACTTAGAGTCCACAAAATGGACATTTGCGATGAACCGGATTCACTAGACGCAAGACTGTACAATAGATTCCCGAATCATATACTATAAGCGGTTTCTAGTGGGTGATGGTGGAGCGATCAAAGAGAGCAATATAAAAGAAAAGTAACAGGAAGATACTGTATGATCTTGTCGGATCTTGTCAAATCCATATGGACAATTGATCACGTGGACTCTGCAGTAGGACCCAGTCGGTGTTGGTTCACATGTTTTGTCACTATTGCAAATTATTCTAAAATAAACACAAGATTGCAAATTTGCTGAAGAAGGCTGTAGATACGTCTTGATTCATTATCATGATTCATCCGTATATAATCCAAAAGCATATATATTTGGGCACCCCTCGAATACCCCTTTGAACTTCTGACCAATTAATTTACTTTAGTAAGTTCACCTTGTACTTTTCCGTGGCGGCTACTTAATTAAATTCTTGCTAGGACCGATCGACTACATGTAAAATGAATGCATCAACAAAATATACTTGACCAAAACAAAGAAAATCAGTTAAAAATCACGGTTCCATTTATGTCCATCATCTTAAATCATTTGCAAGCTTAGACTTAGCTCAATAATAAACGCCATTTGGAATGATTCACTAAAAACATTTCCTCAACAAAGATGTTCAAAATCATTTGCACTTCATGGACCTAGTTCATGATAGATTTAGAATCCACTATCTTGAGTTCAAGAATTTGGCTACCACAAATTTCTCAGTTTTGTATTTCTTTTCTAAGGATTCCCATGATACAAGGAATTTGCTAGATAGTTAAGGATATAGTTTCAGCATAGGAAATCCTTGTGCTTCCAAGGCTCCAGCTCCCCAAGCGTAGTGACATCTTTTGCTCATCTGGACTAATTATTGAGCACACCTCTAATGAGTACTTGACTAAATTCAGTGTGGTCAATAAAAGAACATCTTCTATTACCGTTGCTTAAAGCCCACACTAGTTAACTCACACGGTTTCTCATTCGGTGTTATTGGAGAAGGTATCATCATATTAGGCAAAGCTTGTTAAACCATCTCTCCAGAAATTGAACCATACACCATTAGATATGTACTTTTTTGAAAAATAGTCCCTAGTGTATCGGTCAAGCGACTTCTACTGGTACCACCATAGATGGTTTCGGCCTGAAAGTTTGCAGTATTTGTTGTCACAACACTAGACCATGAGGTTTGAACCTCCCTCATTGAAACAACCATATGAACGTCCTCACAAACATTCCAACATTATTGGGTACTTGATTGTTATTAGTCATCTCGATTTTTTGATAAACCCAACAAAAACAGTAAAAGATAATCGCCTTAAGATTGTGGGAAATATTAATACGTATTGGAGAAAATAATAATAATTTTAAGAAAGCAATATCAAAATAAACAAGAGGTGAGGCACAGCTAATCAAATCTCCTTAAGGCTATTAGTTCATGTCAACCAATTAGTTTCGCGAACTATGCCTATCAAAATACAACACCTCAAACCCGTTTGTATAAGCACTATATGAACAAGATTTTATCGAACACTTCTTTAAATCAGCACACTTAAAGAAACTACCAAGAAACTAGAGGAATACTTTGAGGATTTTTTGTTGTTATTTTGAATTAAGAAACGTGTCTATTTATAGACAAGGGAACTAGCTGTAGAAAACTGAAAGGACATGAACTCAAGAGTCACACTGATTATGCTCACATTAGTTGAGCCATTAACCCTTAATAACAACATTATTAGATCAGAAACTACAGGAGAACAAAGAGTCATTAACCCATAATTGCAACAATTAGGGCATGATCCAAAGAGACAAACTGGTTGCATGTGAATTGAAAAAGGCGTGAATTGAAGAGACGTTTCATTAACGTTGAGCCATTAAAACCTATGATTACAATAATAATTACAACACACTGTGCCTCCCTTAGTTCTTGTCCCAAGAGCTTCTAATTTGAATTCATCAAGTACGCTATGTGCATCATAAAAGCATCTTTCAGTTTCTCAAGCCAAAATTAGGTCACATAAACTTGTTATACATGTGTCCCTGAGCACCCCGATCTCATGCTTGATGCCCTCTAAATTTCCAACTTTTTCTAGTGCTTGTGGAGCCATAGCTCTAGCAATGCTAACGATGACAGATGCCATCTCTCTCTCATAATATATTAGTCGAGTCATTCCAAGGCCAGAGACTGCAGGTAAGTATAATAAGTTTATGTGACCTAATTTTTAACTTCTTCGATGGAGTCGAGTTGTTGAAGGTAGGATTCTCATCATCCACGCAAGCCTATATCAATAATGCATATAGGACGCACCGATTTGGTTTGTCTAAGATATTTTGTGCTTCAAGAGTTTACTCGTTTAACGTGCTTGCAAGTCGTAAAGGCAATGAAAAGGCTGGCGTTGAATTGAAATCCATGTTTATTTTGAAGATTAAATTAACAAAAAAAATAAAAAATTAACAGTAATAAATTAGAAGGATAGGACTAAGTTCCCTATGTTCACTTTTTTCCCATAAAAATAGCCTCCTCCTTGGAAAGTCCTAACCACGTGATATATGCAATACCAATCAAATGTAAAAAATCATAATTGAATCTATTTAAAATGGGTATAATTATTGGTGCATCATTTTCTAATTAAATCACTGTCCCCACATATCAATCTTTTAAGAAGAATATGGCCATTTTCATCTATTCTTTTCTTCAGGCTTATTTGGAAACTGTTTCGAAAACTATTCTCCAAAATTTTCAAACATTGCGCTGATTCTCAACTTTTATTCTTGACACAAGTGGAGAGCGATCTGAAGAGGGTTAATGCGTTTCTAGTTTTTGGTTACTTCATGATACAATGGTGTTGTTATAATTATCATTCAATGAAATAATTTGCTTAGTCAATATATATGCTTACTGCTGCTCGTGGAAGGCTTCGTTCTTTATTTTTATTTTTTCCAAATAATGGGGAATCATTATCTAAATTCTTGGGATGAATTTTGGGTATGACAAGTTTGGAATCACAACTTAGGTTATAAAACCAGTGAATATTAGCTAGCATTAATTCGGGCACCGTGATGTGCGATTAGTTAGTAACTAGATGTGTGCATGCGCGCGTCACACACAATATGCACTCATGCATTACATGTAGCTACTCTTTCAGTGAATATAGAAAGTTCTATATGCATAGGTAATATGATCGATTTGTTAGCATTCTGATGCAAATGTCATTGCTCTTGGCTTGAAACTATTCTTCATATTGTCACGAGACATTAGTACTATTATTTTACTAAAACATTGCAATTTGGATAGGGAAGTTCACTCTCCTTGCTAATCTCTCAGATTTATTTGCTTCCTATGAATAATATGCTTCTAGATAGTTTATTTCTTTCTTTAGCTTCTCCTATTCTCTAAGTAAATGAATAATCTCTCCCCATACTAGGCAATAACAAAACTTGCACATTTTGCAAACTCCTAACATTTAGACATTTTATGCATGTCACTCCTTTTCATGAAAGGGACATCTTTTTTTTTTTCTTTTTTCTTTTTTTGAGAAGAAAGAGAAGCCTTTTTTGCCGCAAATTACAGGTATTCCGATTTGAGATATTTACTTGCGGGAAACATGCAAACGAAGAACAAGTCTTATGGGCTAATCTACTCCGAGCACTGAAAGTCCAATCATTGGATTTAATGGACAATCCGGGGAGGACACAAGTCAACCGCATTCCAAGCACAGCCCCTAACACGACTGTGGCACATCTCATTCGACTTATCACCTGCGAAGAGTACATATATCGCAATAACGGGGGGCATTCTAGTTCATTTACCCTGAACGCTACAGATATTCTTCTTAACTTACTTAAGATAAAATAAAGTGAATTTGAAACTATCCCGTCAAGAACCACACCACAAAGGGAGAAAAATGAAGGTCAGAGTGAAACAATTATGAAGATGTGGAGAAACAAAACTACCTTGTTTCGCTTACATCATTCTCTGAATAAGCAAACTGGAGAATGGGTTTTTGTATTGAGTTGGAAGTCCTTGAAAGTTCCTCAAATTCTTGATCATGCCCAAGTAGGCGGCACAATTGGAGAAATTTCTATATTCATTCCCAGCCGGTAACGAAAAATATGAAGTTCTGCATGCTCTGAATTGGGTTTCAAGAGTGCAAAAAGGTGATTAACGTTAAAGAGAAAACGAACAAGAAAAAACAAAAACGAAGAGATCATTCCCATCAAGGTTTTTCTGTCTGCTCAAGCATTTTATTTAGCAATTTGATAGTGTTACTTTCTTGCTTCCATAACTGTATGATCATCCATCGCATGTTAGTGGTTTAAGACCAAATCAATCAAGGCTACTTGCAAAACATTTTGTGAAATAAAGTGAAGATGCCAAAGGGAGATAGATTTATCTAGCATAATCAAGTTCCCTATCCATGAAATCTCTAGTTCATAAAAGTAAAGTGTTCTCTCACATTTTACTTGAGTTTTTAATCAACCAAAGCAGACTAATGGCAATTCTTAAATGAATTGAATTGGATGTCTAAATAATGTAATTAAAACCCCAAAGTTGTGATTGTCGGGGGTTTGAGAGAGCCCGCATTAGACAATGGTACCATCTTTTTAATGAGTAACCATGGTACCTCTAAGATGGTCATGACAATTGGCAATTAGAGAGTGGCAACTAAATTAAAGAAGGAAAAGTGAGCTTGTTGGATTAGACACGAGTTGACCGAGCAATCGCATGGAAACGATGAATACACACTCCTCATTTATCCGATTGCACTAAAATGTCGAGGGGAGTTAGTCAACAAGCCGACGAAGCTTGTGTAAAAGTTTTAGACCAAACGGATATTGAAAAGTTTAGTTTTGAAGGCTTGACATCATTATTTTTTTGTCCAGGCATCCTTGTGCAAGATCATCCAGCATTCCTTGAAAAAATGCAAATTTAGGAACTATTCTTGGAACTAGCATGTGAGCCATATATTGTTTGAAAATAGACGTAAAGACACTCGTCGTGATACTTTTTTTTTTTTTGTTGTTGTCAAAATCGTTGTGGTACTTATCTTGCAATTGTTTTGAGCTTGTTTGGGTCTACAATTAATCAAGAGAAGTTGGGTATAAATTACTAGGAAGAAAATTGAGTCCAAGTGTGAATTGGTGCTGTTAAAGCTCTTTCAAGTGATCATAATTTTAGCCGTGGGGCCCCAGATTCTCATACTACATTGTCCCTAGTCGAAGAGTGTAGGAGATTCCTAATATTCATCATATGCACGGATGACCTATGTGAATTGAAACCTAACTATTAATGAACGATCATGTCTCTGGTTTATATGTGCAAAAGGAATGCTACGAGAAAAATGAATGCAATGTTGTATAAACTGATTGTTTTGTTTTTATCGTGGGTCAAATTTATGAGATGCAAATGTATGATAAATTCATCAGTGAAATTCACGTGTTAGCATAAAAAAGTCCTTTAAATAGTGAAGATTGGAAATTTTGATCAAATTGATGATTGGACTTATATATATGATGTTTTCGAAAAAGACAAGCCATCTTACTAAGGCAAAAGTTGTTGGAGTTATCCGACATCGATTATGGAATTGTCTGGTGGTTAGTTTATAAGTATGAAGGAAAGTTTCACCCTTTGAGTAAATGTTTGAGGTGAGAGAAGCCCAAGACTACCAAACATTGGTGTTAGAGCCAATAGTAGATTGGCGGCCCCAATCTATTCTAGATATCTCGATAAAAGGAATCTAGTGACCAACCCAATTTCTAGGCAATGTGTATTCAAGTTAAGATTAGTCAATATAGAAAGATACCTAAATTAAGGGGAACAAACCTAACATTGACATCAAATGTGATGGGGAGATTGTTGAGATATACATGTGAATTATCTTAAGGAAAGGAATCTAGTGACCAACACAGTTTCTGGGTAGTGTGTGTTGTGGTGTTGCAACGCAATTTCATGGTAGTTTTCATGGTTCAGTCCAATGAAAAAGAACATGTACGAAGGATGGATGAAGGTGAATGTTGAAGATTCTAGTTGAGATAAGTTAATGTAGAAAGATACCTAAATTAAGGGGGAACAAACCTAACATTAAGCTTACATGTGATGGGGAGATTGTTGAGATACATATATAAGTTGCGTTTGGGAAGTCCCACAGTGGAGAATTGGTGCAGTGTGAAGTAATTAATATATCTAGTTAGCCAATAACTCATTACTTTAAGCTTTTGAGTGAAGATAGGTTCAATTAGATATTTTGATAGACTTAGACTTGGGCTCCCTCTTAGCAATCTCCTAGGGTAAAAGATATTGAACATCTATTATACAGTCCAAACAAAAGTAAATGCATAATTATCCGATTTTGATAGGACAAATTAGTTGATAAACCAATCCATGAAACCCAATGAAGAACAAGGCATCATAATTTTGTGGAAACCAGAGGATTATATTGAGTACTGGAGTAAAGTTGTAGGACTTAAATGCACAAATTAAGAGTTACGGATTTGATTGCATAATTCATGTAAGTTGTTTGACCAAAAATGAAATTATTCCAATGAAATAAGAATCGAATTTAACCTAATTCGATGAAATGGATGGATCACCAGACTCCACGTGATCAGCATGTTTGCTCCTATTCATAGCCGAAAGATATATTAATGTTTTCTCCTTTTTATTTTGTGGATGGCAAATAATAGCATCTCCTGTTTTTTCTTTATTGTTTTGGGTTGCTTTCTTGTGAACAGGATATATTATATCATTTTTTCCACGCAATAATCGCATAAGTGCAAGGTGAGCAATAGCTCAAAGCTTAGCCAATGGAGTACTGCCCTACTTGGCTCTTTTGGCTCGGCCTCCTCCTCCCGGCACTTCTATTTTTCCTTCTTATCCGGAAGCGCACCAAGCTTCCCCCTCAGCCCCCCGCATGGCCCGTGATCGGCAATATCCTCGACCTCGGGACCACGCCGCACCAGAACCTCCACAACTTCCGAGCCAAGCACGGGCCTGTGACGTGGTTGAAGCTCGGTTCCGTGAACACCATGGTGATCCAATCAGCTCAGGCCGCCACAGAGTTCTTCAAGGGCCATGACTTCGCGTTCGCAGACCGCAAGTGTCCCCATGCATTGACAGCTCTCAATTATGACCAAGGCTCGCTCGCTGTGGGTCGTTACGGTGGCTACTGGCGCGTTCTCAGGCGTCTCTGCTCTGTTGAGTTCCTCGTGACGAAGCGCGTCAACGAGACGGTCCATCTCAGGCAGAAGTGCGTCGACAACGTGATCGTGTATTTAGAGGAAGAAATGGCGGTTAAACAAGTAACAACAGGTTATTTCTTACGTGCTTCGTGTTACTTTGGACGTTTGCGTTGCATTTGTAACCTTGAATTGCCGAAATAATAGTTTTCTTCTTCAAAGGAAAAAAAAAAAAAATCAACAGAGAGAGAGAGAGAGAGAGAAAGGAACGTTTAAGCTCCTTACAAAATATGAAAAGAGGATGAAGGCTTATACCCTGCACAATCCCACTAGTGTCACAAGTTCTTCTCAATTATTAATATATGTAAAATCAACGGTTAAGATATGTTGGGACTTCTGCACCATTAGGAGTTAACGATGCACGCTGTCAAAAGAATCGTACTTCAATAAAGAACGCAACCTGCAACTAGATCTACCTAAGAAAACATTGGGCCTGCTTTTTACGGATGAAGGAACCGGCGGTCTTTCTTTTTTGCAAAATGTACAATTAAGTTCCAGAATCTTTTTTTTTTCTTTTTTCTACTATTGAGTTCTTAAATTATACATCTTTTAATTTGAGTTAGCCCTCCTCTTAAATATGCGAATGCATTGGTTACGATGAATATTGCATCCCCACCATATGTTAGCACTGACTAGACTAACTAATTAGGGAGACATGAATTCTTTTTTACTTAGTGCTAAGATGGGTAAGAAAGATTATAAAAATAAAGAAATCTAAATCCAAGTAAACATTCACCAACCCAAGCGTTGCCTCAATTTATTGCATGACCCCGGGCGACAACTTACCTCGACCCCTAGTTATTCAATTTTTCTATGTCATTCTATTTTTAAGTTTTTTAAGAAGTCACTTAAGACACCATGTTGGCTTTCAATGAGGACCTAACCGCCATGTCAACATTTATATATACTTCTTTAATGGAAGGACTAAATCAAAGAAGAAGTTATACGGCTCGAGGATCTAATTGCACAACAAATTTAGGAACCTAATTAAAACTTTTTACAAAAGTTTAGGGACTGCTGGTACTTTTATCCCTTTGTTTTGTTACTATAATTGACGAATTCAATAAAATAGATACCAGTGTAAATAATTCAAGTTGCCCAAGAGCTATTGGTGTTTAAAGTGCTATTTAGTCAAACTTGCTTTCATTCTTCTCGAGTTTGAGTCGAACTAGAGTGGCTCTACTGTTGAATTATGCCAAGCTCGAGTAGCTTTACCATTGAATTGTGTCAAACTCGAGCATGATCAAGTAGTTGGGTTTTATATATCTTCTGATGCATTGATCAAGTATATCCCCATTACTATGCAAGAGAATGCAAAAGTAAACTTTCCACTTTATTTTATTTGTGCAAGCCAAGTTGGAGTTTTTAAGAGTTCAGATGCTAATTTAGTTTTTATTAGTGAAAAATATTCGAAAACAAGCTTATCAAGAACTTTATTAAGTTCGACTTGAGCTTGAAAAATCCAACTTTTGTCTTGAAAGTTGCAGCTTGGAGGTTGATTCCTCCATCCTCCTTAAACTAGTTGTATAACTTGGTGCAATAATTTTTTTTTTTTCATTTCTAATTCATTACGTTCTGCTATACATTCTCTAATTATAATTAATCGTTAAAAATTTCTAATTTTTATGCAGAACAAGGAATCGACTTATCCCACTTCCTCTTTCTCATGGCATTTAATGTGGTGGGTAATTTGGTGCTCTCACGGGATCTTTTGGACCCAAAATCGAAGGACGGGCCTGAGTTCTTTGATGCCATGAACCGGTTCATGGAATGGGCTGGCAAGCCCAACGTAGCCGACTTCCTGCTGTGGTTGAAATGGTTGGACCCACAGGGGATCAAGGCAAGCATGGCGAAGGACATGGGTCGAGCCATGAAGATTGCTGAAGGTTTTGTAAAAGAGAGGTTGGAGGAGCGAAAGCAAAGGGGAGAGATGAGAACGACAAATGACTTCTTGGATGCGGTATTGGATTATGAGGGCAATGGAAAAGAAGGCCCTCGCAAAATCTCTTCCCAGAACATCATCATAATAATTCTGGTATCCTCTCTTCCACTCTTGGCAAAAAAGAAATGATTAACATCTTAAGGATATTAGGTCCAGTTCGGTTTGTAAAGTGGGGTGGTAAACTTAATTGACAATTAACAAGCAGGTCATATCACGCGTCATTCTCTACAAACTTGTGTTTTCGTAGAACATTCTAGCACTAGATTTTATAATAACTAGCCTTTTCCAATCAACTATCTATGAAAACATTTTACACTTTAAGTTTGTAGAGAACGTTGCATAACAAAAAGCTACTACTATTATAAAGATGTTTCCATTCTTTCCTGATTTAGCCAATCTGTGCTCATTTTGTAATAACTAGCTAAGAATGTTCTACAAATCACAAGAATGATTTATGGTTATTTTCTTTACAAAAATAAAAAATAAATCTAGTGCTAGAAAGACACATTGAATGATTTGTTAAGTTAAGTTGATGTCAATTTCACTAATTAATAGAACATGTTGGGTATCCACAATGGATGAGTGAATGGTATGTTGATCAAATGTATGATATGATATTGACTAAATATAATCGATGTTCAAACACCAGCATTGAGTATAAGAAGCCAATAAGATTAAGTTGACAAGGCATGAACAGTTTTTGTCCATGGACTTATAAATGAAAGTCAAGTTAATGTCGGTCGAGTCAAGAAGTATTGACATTGGCTCACAAAATTTGGTCGAATCAAACCGACTGCAAGGATAAAACTAGCGCGAACAGTTATTGTAGCCAAACTTCTAGGACGGAACAATTTTTAAAGTTGTTGACCGGCAGTTGAAGTGAAGCAATCGTTGTAGCCGAGACTACAAAAAGAGCACATCTTAAGGGAAAAAGACGCACACACATAAAAAGAACACACTTCACTTTCTTGCCATTCATTTTCAGTTATTTCTCAGCAACTTAATTCTTGCCATTCCAGTTGTTTATTTCATTTTTTCCAATCAAACACCTGCTCTTGCCCTTTTATAAATATTCCTGTTGTCATTAGTGGATTCATTTCGTCAATTTTAGGATCCAATCATCAAATTCTTGTTCCTTTCTTTATGCGCAATTGTCTGTCAATTTGAAGCATAGGAGCTGCTATGTTTGATAAGGATTGTATCAGGTGAAGCATGATGATTTTTACTGTTAAGCCCACGATTTGAGGGAGTGATTTTCGAGCGAAACTGATTATCTTAATTATAGCAAAAGAATCAGCATTGGTGGTAACCCTAGCAAGAAATGATCTTGTACTAAATGTGTCTAATTCATGGTGCAGGAAATGTTTTTCGCTGGATCAGAGACTACAAGCAGCACCATCGAGTGGGCAATGGCGGAGCTACTCCACCAACCCGTGTCAATGAAAAAGGCCAAAGATGAGATTAACCAGATTGTGGGGTTGAACAGAAAACTCGAAGAAAGTGACACGGAAAAAATGCCGTTTTTGCAAGCTGTGGTGAAGGAAACCCTGAGATTGCATCCACCATTACCTTTGCTTATCCCACGAAATGCTATAAAAGAAACCAATTTCATGGGATTTGATATACCCAAAGATACCCAGGTTTTCGTGAATGTATGGGGCATTGGAAGATGTTGGAGAAATCCTCGTGAAGTGTTTTGAAGTTGACAAAACGTTTCTATCAGTCTAGTCTGAAGGTGCGAGACTCGTTAGTTAAAGTCGAAGACTTCCGGACAGCCGAGACTCAAGACTCAAAGTCTATCCTCATTGTGAGTCTCTAATCCGTTGAAGAAAGGTTATCCAGAATGGATGTTATCCAACTGGATGTTTTGTTCAGGATTTAACCTTATCATCTGGAGAATATCTCGTGGCTGGAGAAGACGTATCAGAATCCTTTGATTGATCAAGTTTGATTCAATGATTGAAGATTCAATGATTGTCTAAATATTATTGGAAGGTTCTACTTATGGAAACCGAGATCCTGATTGTATGGACGAACATGATTGATGGGCTATCAACATGTTCCTTTAATAGCTCGAACAATCTTCCTAATTGATTCCGTCCAACGGGTAGATTGGAGGAATTCCTTTGGTAAGTGCCAACGGGTATGATGGCTTAAAGGAGTATATAAGGAAGACGTTCTTAGTTGTTCGAGGTGTGCGCGATAGAAGAATTCCAAAGTTTGAAGCTCCTATTTTGTTTAGATAATTCCTTTGAGCGAATACTTGTATACAAAAGAGAGTCTATATTTGTGAGAGACCTTGAGAAGGTGTGGTAGAACATCTACACTTTGTGGAATCAAGGCAAGGCTGTGCTGTAACTTCTCTTTTGATCATAGTGAAATCCAGCCGGTGGGGCTGTCGGTGCGGAAGAGTGGACGTAGGCTTGGAATAAGCCGAACCACTATAAATCCTGTGTTCAAATTTCTATCTCTACCTCGATCGTATTTCATTTTGTTAAGAATTGCTTCCGTATTTGGGACAAATTGTTTGTGCGCCTATTCACCCCCCTTAGGTATTTATACTAGCAATATCAATTGGTATCAGAGCCTGTGTACTTACTTTATTTGAAGTGTTTTACTTCATAGTAAAAGATCCATGGCTAGTATGCTAGCACCAGGGCTGATGGAAGGGCAAAGCAATACTAGACCACCCTACTTTGATGGAAATGATTACAACATACGGAAGAACAAGATGAAAGCTTTCCTACGATCAAAGGATCCTCACGGAATGGGACGTTGTAGAAAAGGAATTACTCCTACCACTTTGCATCGGTCTACGAAAGAGGAAAAGAAAGCTGAAGAAACCAGCGGAATGTCTCGGGAAGAAATAATCAAGAGACAAACACTCGATGCAAAAGCAATTTACTCCTTATGTTGTGCTTTATCACCAACTGAATATAATAGAATATCTTCTTGTGGTACAGCAAAAGAAGTTTGGGACGAGATTGCATATCACCTATGAAGGAACAGATCGAGTGAAGGAAACAAGAATCAACATTCTTCTCGGTCAATACGAAGCCTTGAGAATGAAACCGGGAGAATCAATATCGACATGTTTAGTCGTTTTATAGATATTGTGAATGGTCTTGAAAATCAAGGTCAACCAACTTCGATCCCATGAAGGTAAACAAGCTACTGCGTGGACTCTCCGAGGATTGGAATCACATAAAGACTTCGATAAGAGAGACGCGAGAGAATTATGCCACTATCGTGACGAGCTGATTTGAACTCTTGAGTCCTATGAAGTGGAAAGGATCAATGAAGATGAAGATCCAAAAGGTAAGAAATCCATTGCATTAAAATCAAATGATGATTACGATGATACTGATTACGAAGATGATATGGACGATGAGGAGCTTGCTCTCATAATAAGAAGATTAAGAAAACTAAATAGAAAAGGAAGAAGGTTCAACTCAAAGGAACAAAGCTTTCAAAGACAGCGAGACCAAGTACGTTGATGATGAGGAACCAAATAAAGATGTAGTCTGCTTTGAATGCAAGAAAAGGGACACATCGGACCCAAGCTGTCCTTTTCGAAGAAGAAGAGAGGAAAAGCTGAAAATTTTTGAAAAGCTCTCAAAGCTGAAACACGGAGTGATGCGAGTGTGAAGAAAGTGATAATGAATATGCCAATCTATGTCGATGGCACAATCGGACTCGGACTGGATCAGACTCAGGATCAGACTCAGACAGTGAATTTGAGGCAAGTAATTTTAAAATTCCTGTCAAAGTTTCTAAATATATTGATGAACTATGCTTTAGTCTTAAGACTTCTCTAAAAAGAATTTCCAAACTGAAAAAAAGAAAACTCAGCTCTAAAACAAAAGGAAAATGTTTTAGCGAAAGAGTTAAAAGTCTAGACTTGTATGTTTCCAATCTTAAAGGAAATGAAGAAAATCTTTTAAAAGAAAATGCTTTTTAAAAACAGACTTATCAAATATATCAAAGAAATTTTCTATAGGGTCTGAAAAACTTGAGAAAATTCTTTCGGCACAAAGACCTTACTTCAATAAGTCTGGTCTAGGTATGTGAAGAAACAATTCCCTTGATTGATTTTCCCAAAGTAAAAGAAAGAATTAAGAAAAGACTTTCGAGTGAGGTTTACAAAAATCACTTCAAGAAAGTTTTTGTAAAACATGTAGGTAGAAATGCTCTCAGATGTTCTAAGTGCAACAGTCCGAATCACTTTGAAAAAGAGTGTCCTATGGTATGGAAACCTGTTAAGAAAGTATGGGCTAATCTTGTTTATCTTACTAACACCAAAGGACCCAAGAAAATTTGGGTACCAAAGAAAGCTTGAGACTTTATTTTAAATGCAGGTCTCCGTCAAGAAATAGGTAAAGTGGTATCTTGACAGCGGATGCTCAAGACACATGACAAGAGGCTCAAATTGCTTTATAAAGCTTGCTCAAGTAAATGGTGGAAAAGTTTCATTTGGAGGAAACAACAAAGGAAGTATTGTGGGATTTGGAACCGTGAAAATTGGAACTCTCACAATAAGTAATGTTTCCTTAGTGGAAGGACTCAATTACAATCTTCTCAGCATTAGTCAATTGTGTGATCTTTTGGTTTCAAGATCTTCTTTCAAGAAGGAACATGTTACGGAATCGGTAAAGACTCTACTCAGTCTTTCATGGGTCGAAGACATGAAAATATCTATCTTCTAGATGTGAAACCAAATGAATCACAATGCCTTATCTCAATTCAAGACGAAGCAAGCTTATGGCACAAAAAGCTTGGTCATGTCAACATGAAGCAATTAGCCAAAATCTCATCAAAACAGCTTGTTCGAGGTCTACCCAAATTGCCATACCAAAAGGCTGATTCATGCACTCCATGTATTCTGGGAAAGCAGGTAAGAAATTCTTTTAAGCCAATAAATCATGTCTCTACTAATCATGTACTACGATTGCTGCATATGGATCTCTTCGGACCAACCGGAACTCGAGTATTGGGGGTAAGAAGTATTGCCTAGTAATTGTTGATGATTACTCCGTTTTACTTGGGTATATTTCCTTGCAAGTAAGTCGAAACCTTTTCGTATTTTGAAAAATTTGCTAAAAAGATTCAAAATGAAAAAGTATGTGTTATCTCTAGTATAAGAACAGATCATGGAGGTAAATTTGAAAATCAAGATTTTACAAAATTCGTGATGAATCTAGCTTTAAGCATGTGTTCTCCTCTCCATATACTCCTCAGCAAAATGGAGTTGTGGAAAGAAAGAACATATCTCTTCAAGAAATGGCTAGAACTCTTTTAATTGAAAGTAAAATTTCTTCTCGATTTTGGGCTAAAATTTGTTTCAACAGCATGCTATATCATCAATAGAGTCTTCTTAAGATCTATTCTTCAGAAAACCCCTTATGAGTTATTCAAAGAAAAGAAGCCTATTGTTTCATACTTTCATGTATTTGGTTGTAAATGTTTTATATTGAAAAATGCAAAAGATCGAGTTGGTAAGTTTGAAGAAAGATCGGATGAAGGTATCTTCCTTGGATATTCTACATCAAGCAAAGCTTACGAGTCTATAACAAGAAGAGTCGATCGTAGAGGAGTCAATGAATGTCAAATTTCAAGACTCAACGCAAGATGAATCAAGTCGAGACTCATCAAGAAGAGTACGAAACTGCTCCGAGACCCTCCAAAGTCTACAACTCAAGAAGCATCTCGGACTACGGAAAACCAGCATCGGGTTGTTAGTGAAGATCCAAATAAAGAAAGAGATCATCAACCAGACAAATCAACAAGTAAGCTGGAAGCATAAGTCCGGTCATCCCAAAGATCTTATAATTGGCGAAATTAATGAAGGAATTCGCACCAGATCCAAAAGGCGAGAAGAGTCTAGTCTTTGTGGCACTCGTTTCGAAATTGAACCAAAGAGCATAGAAGAAGCTTTATCGATAAAAGCTGGATTGAAGCTATGCAAGAAGAGCTCGAGACAGTTCAGCATAAATGATGTATGGGAATTGACATCCAAACCAAAAGGTAAAACTGTTATTGGAGCTAAATGGGTGTTCAGAAACAAGATGAACGAGAAAGGAAAAGTCATACGAAATAAAGCAAGACTCGTGGCCAAGGGATATACGCAAGAAGAAGGAATAGACTATGATGAGACTTACGCTCTAGTGGCAAGGTTAGAAGCTATTCGACTATTACTTGCGTTTGCTTGTTATAAGAATTTCAGGTTATTCCAAATGGACGTCAAAAGTGCCTTCCTAAATGGATTTATCCATGAGGAAGTTTATGTGGAACAACCACCGGGGTTTGAAGACCCAAAGAAGCCGGACTCGGTCTTGGCGAAAAAAGGCTTTGTATGGTTTAAAGCAAGCACCTCGGGCTTGGTACGACAGATTAAGTAAGTTCCTAATACAAAATGGTTTTGTCAAAGGTAAAGTAGATACTACTTTATTTATCAAGAAAAAAAAAAAAGTTTCTTACTTGTTCAAATATATGTGGATGATATTATTTTTGGATCCTCTAATGAAAGTACGTGCAAGAAATTTTCAAAGTCTATGCGGGATGAGTTTGAAATGAGTATGATGGGAGAGTTAACATTCTTTCTTGGTCTTCAAGTAAAACAATTGAAGGAAGGAACTTTTATTTATCAAGAAAAATATGTTAATGATCTTGTCAAAAGGTTTGACTGGAAAAGTGCAAAAAGACCGACATACCAATGTCAAGTTCTTTAAAGATAGACAAAGATGAAGAAGGAAGAAAGTTGATCAAAAGCTATGGGAGCATTATTGGATCACTTCTTTATCTTACTGCCTCTAGACCGATATTTTGTTGAGTGTTTGCATCTTTGCTAGGTTTCAATCGGATCCTAGAGAATCTCATCTCGGTCTTTGCGAAACGCATCATTAAATACGTCGCTTCATCATCAAGCATCGATCTTTGGTATCCTAAGAAGGGAGACTTTAATCTTACAGGATATTGAGACGCGAGATCGGCGGTTGCGAGTTGATAGAAAGAGCACTTCGGGGAACTTGCTAGTTGCTTGGAAGCGGGGAACGAGTATCTTGGTTTTCAAGGAAACAAAGCACTTTGTGTCTCTTTCAACAACGAAGCGAGTATGTAGCTCTTGGAAGTTGCTGTTCGCAAATTCTATGGATAAAACAACAGCTAAGAGATTTTGAAATTGAAGACTCATGCACGGAGATTAATTGCGACAACACCAGCGCTATCAACCTCACCAAAAATCCAATTCTTCACTCAAGAGCAAAGCATATAGAGATTCGACATCACTTTATTAGAGATCATGTTCAAAATGGAGATGTTTCAATTCAATTTGTTGACTCAAATAATCAATTGGCTGATATACTCACAAAGCCTTTGGAGAAAAATCAATTTGAGTCTATACGGTCCAGACTCAACATTTTGAGGTATGAGGATATCAAAGTCTAAAGACTTTCGGACTCGAGCTTACAAGACTTTATTTACAGTCTTGGCTCAACCTTCAGACTGTAAGTCTTTCTCTCTCCAATCTTATCTTGAAAAGGTATGATCATCAGACTGTGTTTAAATTGTTGCTATATTTAAATAACGTAAATATTGCATCGATTCATTTTCAAAAGGAAGTTATTTTTGAAATAGCTATTTTGCGGATAAAGACAGTTATTTTGAAAAGGCATATTTTTATTTCCTTTGTGACGATTTGTTTACTCTTCTTTTTAACCGATTGTGCCTTTATCGATTCCTCTTCACTTTTCTATTCACTTTTCTCTCAAAAACCCTAGAAAGCATCGATCCTCCATTCCCATTTGTCTTCTTCGCTAAATCTTCAAAAAGTTGTCATCTTTTCGGGAAAGTCAAGCAAGGAATCTTTCAAACACCGAGAAAGATGTCATCTTCACGAAAGTCCTCAAGAATCGCAAAGCGGGGGACCACGAGAGAATGAGTGAGGGGCCTACGCACTTCGATCTTCGAAGATGAAGTTACTCCGGATCAGCAACCAAGCCCACAACATTCTCAGTAGCGTCATTCTCCACCATCTAATCCTCAAGGCATTGTTCATCAGCATCAGGAAGAAATCGTCGAGGATGCAGACCCCGTAAGAGTTCAAAAGCCCACTTTTATTTACAAGCTATATCGTGCCTTAAAAGGAATTCGTACTCCTTTGAACTATGTTGATGATTTTGTTAAAGAAAAGGATATAGGAACGAATATATCTTTCGCGAAAAATGGAAAGTTTGGGAATCGCTCGTAAAGGGGTGGTGAGGAAACCCTTGCGAATATCCCAAGTGATCCTCGTGGATTTGGGGGCCGAATCCTGTAGATGGGAATGACGATGATAATCTGTTCAGTCTATTTCAACCGAAAATGGGTATTGTGGCTGAAATTCAAGGAAAAAGGGGAGATTTGTTCAGATCAAAGGAACAAAAGGATCGTACTCGAAATTCTTGAAGCGTGGGGTAATGAACCCTAGGAGTGTGGACTTTGATTTTCTGGATCTTTGTGAAAGTGAACTTGAGGGAAAAGTTCAGTTATCTTGACTTGAAAAGTTCTACTCGACTCAGCGAGGCTTATCTTTGAATTGATTTGCATATTTCTATTCAAATCTTAGCTTTTTAGATGCGAATAGATTCTCCTTCAGCGTTAAAGAACAAGACTATGTTGTGGATATGAATATCTTTGGCAGATGTGTTAGAAGTTGAGAGAGGCGAGATATCAACCAATCAAAGTTTCCATTGCTCGGGCCACACTTGAGCGGTGAAGGACGGGAGAACGGATGAGAAGATCACCTACTCAAGGATGAATGCATTCAACATCTTGCTTCACAAGATTGTGATTAATTGCCTTCGGCCGAAATCAACTTCCAAACGATATTTCAAGCTCGAGGCAAAGTTGATGTATGCCATCCTCGTGGAAAGAAGTTTTCTCTCCCTCATCTTGTTATGTTTCACATGTATAGAGCTGATGATGAAGGACGAGAGGTCAACTCCCTTACCCAAGCCTTGTTACGAAGTTATTCAGACATCTGAATATTTAGCCTCCGCAAATCTTTTGTGTTCGATCATGCGATCATATAGTGGTAGGATTGAAAATGGTGACCAAAATGCATCTGAAGGAACTGAGCAAGGAATTGGAGAAATTCAAGGAGAAGACTCCTGCCAAATCTCATCAACTCTCTTCTACTACTAAGAGAAAAGGGAAGGAGCCCATGGCTGCTCCATCAAAGAGAAGAAGAGCTCTCCTCGTTGAGGATGAAGATGATGACGATGACATCACCATCTCTGCAATGGCTTTGAAGAATTTAAGTCGTCCTATTCCACAGAAAGAATCGGAACAAAAGACGAAAGAAGCAGAGGAAAAGGAAGAAGAAGAAAGAGAAGCAGATGAGAAGGAAGAAGAAGAAAGAGAAACAGAGCAAGAAGTAGAGGAAGAAAGACCTAAAGAAGAAAGAAGAGAAGAAGGAGAACCTGAGGAAATCTCTTCTCCACCTGTAGGCATGGAAACATGGGGAGATCAGGAGAAAGGAGTGACGTCCTCATATCCTGATGCAAGTGAAGGAGTCAGTTGCTCACCTGTAGACCCGAGAAGATGTTTATGCATCTCAATTTCCAGAGGAAGGTCATGAAGCTTCATCGCCAAACCTGCGAGATTATCTTTGATCCACCATCGTCGCTTTTACTCCATCGATCGAGCCGAAGCAAGTACTCGGGCGATAATGGAGCAGATTTTCGCAGAATCTTGGATATTCTCATGGAAATGCGAGGTCAAATTTATGCATTGGGATGCGAAGTTCAAAGTTTGAAGAATGAAAGTCAAGCTTCTTCTGTTCATTGAATGATAAGATGCAAGCCCTCTCTATTCAGAATCAGGCCAATGCCAAGAGTGAGGAGGTTGTGCGGTGAAGGAAGACTTCAAAAAGGTGGAAGGCATCGTTCGATCTATGGAGGATTTCCAGCTTGTCCGCGTTCCCAAGCAATCTTGACTTCATCTCATCCTTTTTAATGATGACAAAAAGGGGAGAGATGCATGATTTGATCAAAAACTTTCAATCATTTTTTAACTATTTGTTGGATTGTGTTGTTGTTTTTGCATTTTTGGAGACTTTGACTTTGTTTTGTGTGCGGATGAGAACTGAACTAGACTTGGACTTATTTGCTTCTATTAACAAGTATTGATATCTTATGGATGGTTTTATTATATAGACTAACCTATTTTCTGTGGTTGCAGATTCTAGTGTTAATCTTTTAGCCATTCATCTCTATAAGATATGCATATGTGTTTGAGAAATGTTTGCGGGTCAAAGTTATCCAAATCTGCGGGAAGGTTTTGTCACCATCAAAAAGGGGGAGATTGTTGGAGAAATCCTCGTGAAGTGTTTTGAAGTTGACAAAACGTTTCCATCGATCTAGTACGAAGGTTTGCGGACTACGGTAGTTAAAGTCTGAAAACTTCCGGACAGCCGGACTCAAGACTCAAAGTCTATCCTCATTGTGATCTCTAATCCGTTGAAGAAAGGTTATCCCGAAGCTGGATGTTTTGTTCGGGATTTAACCTTATCATCTGGAGAAGATCTCGTGGGTTTGGAGAAGACGTATCGAGAATCCTTTGATTGATCAAGTTTGATTCAATGATGAAGATTCGATGATTGTCTAAATATTATTGGAAGGTTCTACTTATGGAAACCGAGATCCGATTGTATGGGCGAACGGGATTGATGGGCTATCAACACGTTCCTTTAATAGCTCGAACAATCTTCCTAATTGATTCCGTCCAACGGGTAGATTGGAGGAATTCCTTTGGTAAGTGCCAACGGGTATGATGGCATAAAGGAGTAAATAAGGAAGACGTTCTTAATTGTTCGAGGTGTGCGCGATAGAAGAATTCCAAAGTCGAAGCTCCTTTTGTTTAGACAATTCCTTTGAGCGAATACTTGTATACAAAGAGAGTCTATATTTGTGAGAGACCTTGAGAAGGTGTGGTAGAACATCTACCTTTGTGGAATCAAGGCAAAGCTGTTTGTAACTTCTCTTTTGATCATAGTGAAATCCAGTAGGTGGGCTGTCGGTGCGGAAGAGTGGACGTAGGCTTGGAATAAGCCGAACCACTATAAATCCTGTGTTCAAATTTCTCTCTCTCTACCTTGATCGTATTTCATTTTGTTAAGAATTGCTTCCGTATTTGGGACAAATTGTTTGTGCGCCTATTCACCCCCCTCTAGGTGTTTATACTAGCAATATCAGAAGAGACCCAGATGGTTGGGAGAACCCATTAACATTCAAACCAGAGAGGTTTCTAGGATCTAAAATTGACTACAAAGGTCAAAACTTTGACCTAATTCCATTCGGATCAGGTAGAAGAATGTGCGTCGGACTTTCGCTGGCGGATAGGGTGCTTCATCTCGGTCTTGCGAAGTTGCTCTACCATTTCGATTGGGAACTCAGTGATGGTTTGACTCCAGAGACCCTCGACATGAGAGAGCGGGCGGGAATAGCACTAAGGAAGCTCCATCCTTTAAAGGTGATACCTAAAAAACGTAGTGTGTAAGGTTTTTAGAATATTATGGTAACTAGTTATATTCATGACTGGTTATTTAGGAAATGACAAGACGTGATGTCATGTATCCAAGGAAGACTTCTTAAGAATGGTGTTTTTATTCCACAAATACCTTAGGAAAATTACCCTAAATTTCTTAAACTTATTATACTTTTACCAATTCAGTTATAAATATTCTTATTATAAAAATTAGTCCCAAACATTTTCACGTTTTGCCAATTGAGCTCATATGATCAATTTTGATTAGAAATCACTAACACAAATGTCGGGCATCCTACATGGTGCAATTGTCGTAGATGTGGAAAATTTTTAATATTTTTAAAATTTTTAAATACTTTTTCTTTTCTTTTATTTCTCTGCTAGTTCTTTGAGCCTTGAGGATGACTACTAACCAACCATAGGCTACAACCGATGATGGTCACCCTCGCCAAGATCTGGCAAGGGAGGACTTTGCTACCTTGCCAAATTCGACAAGTCACAGCTTCATGTGAGGCTCGACTTTGCCCAATCTAGCGAGGGCAAGGCACAACCTCATCAGTCTTCACAAGGGCTAATCTCAGGTGAGATTTGCCGAAAGATCATGAGGCCAACCTTCCCTAAAGGCTAGCAAGGGACAACCTTGCCAACTTCAAGCAAAGCTCAACCTCGTCAAATCTGCTTAGGACAAGCCTTACTCAAGGCTAACAAGGGTGACCTCACCTAATGTGGCACCCCTTGACGGCCCCCGAATCGTTAGGGTCACCACAGTCAACTTACCCTTTACTTGACTTGATAATATATCACTCTGATACCAAAGAGTTATAATAAGTCTATAAGTCCTGGGGGTTTATATATATTTTCCATAGGTCCCTGCGCAGAAATATGACGAAAGTGTATCCAACAACTCCATTCCCTATATTCAGAAAACGATGCACACCAACTAAACATTTATAGATAAAAGCCGAACACTTTTATTTACTTAAACCAGATGGACATCATTAATTGGTACATCAAAATTCCATAATCTTCTGTACTTGGCTATACTTCAAAAGATGACCGACATCTCCTCCAACAGTCGTATACTCAAAGTCCATCGTTCAGTGTCGGCGTCCAAAAGTTCCTTTTTTTGCTATCATTCTCCTTGCGGTCATATCCAACCACTTGATTCATCTACCGGTGGTAGTGACAACAGAGGTATCTTATCTAGTTTGAAATGTTAGTCCCCAACGGGGTGATCTTGTCGACACCCGAAATTTCCGTCGACATTTTAATCATCCATTGTTTGCAAAAAAAAATAAAGAGCTAAAAAGAAAAAAAAAAGAGAAATAAAGAGTTGAAGCAGAAAAGAAAAGAGAAAAAGAATGGAAACAAGAAAAAGAAAAGAAAAAAAGAAGGAAACAAAAAGAAAAAAAATGAGAGAAAAAGAAAAACATAAAAGAAAGAAAAAAAATAATAGAAAAGGGAATGACATTCTCTCTCATGGGGGGCTCGCTCTCTCACGTTCTCTCGCTCTCTCAAATACTGGGACGCTGATTCTCTCTGAAGGGAGGGCTCTGGATCACGAACTCTGGTTCTCCAGAGGGGATTCTCTCTTTCTGGGACTCTCTCTCTCTGTGGTTCTCGTCGAAGGTTAGGGTTTTTCCTCCGTCGGTGCGGGATTGGAGGTGTTTCCTCTATTCGGTGAGGAGTTTGCTCGGGGGATCCGGTTTCCGAAACTGGTTGGCGTCGGTAGCAGCGACGGCAGCAACGGCGGAGCTTGATTCGACCTCTTCGTTCGTTATTAACCGCCTGCTCGCCTCGGTTCTGACTCCGTGCTCCGAGCTCCGAGGATAGAGATCCGAAGCTTGATCGACGGCGGCGACGACAGCGGCTTCCGATCATCTTCTTGTTCATCATCTATCGTCGGGACTCCCTCAAACCTTAGAAGACAGAGCAATTGCCGATTGAAGAGTTGGAAGTGCGAGGCTCGGATCTGCACCGCCTTCAGAGAAGGCTCAACAACGATTTCCCTCTTAATCGAGTCATTTCCGAGGGTTTTTCCTCTCAGATCTCGGCAAGTTTCATTCAGATTATTGATTTGTTTTCTCTAGTAATTTTTTTTTCTAGAGTCATCTCAATCCTCCCTCCCCTGCCGTTTTCTTTTGTTGACACTGAGCATGTATTTCCTCTCGCCGATTCACCCATTGAAATTGCCGGCCATTCATTGCAGTCGCCGATTCAATCAAAATCTCACAAGGAGTTTGGATCAGTCATTACTCGAAGAACAGCTTCAATCATCTGAAGACAGACGCAGCAAAGCAGAGACAATTTTTTTCAGAGTTCTTGAAGAGGCTGACTGATAAAGTTGTTGAGGTATGAATATCTGTACTTGAATATGTCAAGAACTTCCTGCTGTGAAATCCTTCTAGAGCTTAATCTCCTCAAATAATTGATGCCTTATGCGATTGACTGCTGGATTATGATGAAAACGTGAGAAAGCAAGTTGTCACTGTTATTTGCAAGTGTGGCTTACTTGACTTTTGTTCAACTTGACCTTCTGTTGAATATAACTACTATATTTTTCTCTTTTCAAAAGACTAAAAAAAAAACCATTTATACCTGTTCATACCGTTCCTCAGTGGCAAGCAACCATTCGATCATACTCATACCAAATGTTTGACCCTACTCAGTTAGTCTTCGCAAGCTGCAGATAGCGTTATTTGTCTACTGCGTTTTTTCATCTGGTTTAACTGGCAAATCAAGAACAAATTCCAACGGGTCCTTTCTAATGAAGAGTTGTCCTAGTAACAAATATTAAAAAGGTGCTATGGTCTCGTTCCCCCTTTAGTTTTTATGTTTCCATCAGTGTAAATCAAGCTGCGCAAGCTAGACATGCACCAGAAGAAAGTTGATTCATTTTAGTAGAAATTGGTCCTCTGTTGCTGCTGTGTTCATCTTTTTTAGAATTCCTTGTTCATAATATTGAATGTGTTCTTTGCCTGAAAGTTGTGAGTTCATTGGTACACTTCAATCTGGATTGATGTCTGGTATTTTGCCCTTTGATGAGTTTGTAGTTGTCGGTAGACCGGTATGAGTTGTGCCTGAAGTTCACCTTAGTGGAGAAACATTTCCTCAGCAGCAAATGATTTTATATCAGGAAAGGATTTTATATCCTTGGTGCATGTTGGATGATCTGGGAATCTGGTTCAGCTTTTGTTAGGGCCAGTAACAGCAATGATGTTTGAGTTTGTCAAAGAAATACCTAAACCTGAAACTAAATGGAGGCTGGACTTCATCTCTCTTTTAGGCGTATTTTTCTTTACATGGGTTATCATTCAATTACTTCCTGTTGTCTTGATAGATCTGGCTTATGAGAAAGAGTAGATACTTAGGAGTATGATGAAAATATGTGGGTTTAGTGATCCATATTGGCTGATTTCCTATGCTTATTTTCTCTCTTTATCTTCAATCTACATGCTGTGCTTTGTGACTTTTGGCTCAGTCATATATAGTTAATCCCTATTGCGTTATGTTTACCTACGTTCCAATGTCCCATTAAAGTTGCAATGCTTGTGTCTTACTGCACTTCCTCTGTAAAGTTTTACTAGAATGCGATTATCTGTGCTTTTAGTGAGTTAAATGCAGATCACGTGCAATTGATGTTTGCTGTTCATGTGTGAATTTGCTGATATTGAAAGTTGGAATTTGTCTTGGTCTAGAATGCATGCTTTGTTTCTATAACCTCGAATACTTGTGAATTTGGTACGAATTTTTTGTGTGAGGAGTTTGGGATTAGGTCCTTCACATAAAAACTTGCAAAAAATGATTGTATGTTTGCCTTGCTGCTCTGTTCTACTTTTGATGGACCTTGATCTCTTCCGAGATTTTGTAAATTCACGTGCTTTTTGTTACAATATATAATGAAATGCTCAAGTTAGATCGAGTTGGCTTTCGAATGTCTTTTGACCGTTGATCGGTAGATATAATTGATTCATGTCTGAAATTGAACCATTGATGAAATAAGTTTTGCCATGGTCGAGGAGAGTCATATGGATCTTCATGCCTATTTGTTTGTCGTCGAACATGTATTGTTATGTCCTGTTTTGATAAAGAAAGGTAAATAAAACAGCATGTTCTAGATTAAAATCAAATTAGTGCTGTTCAAGTTTCCATCGGTGATTGCAGACATTTGGAAACTCATTATGCCTTTGTTCCGCTCCTCGGTGACCTGCATTACTTGCTGATTTTCTGTTTCTTTCGCTGATCTAACCTTCTGTGCAAATGAATTGATATGAGCTGATTGTTGTGGTTTTCTGTGTTCGATGTCTTCATGAAAGTCGAAGATGGTTTGATTAGCTTTCTAACGAGCTATAATACACCACGATCCGATATCATTAGCCACATGAAATCTTCTTTAAAAGTCTACTCCGGAAGAAGTCTACTCAGAAACTGGAAAGTTGTTAAGTACGTGCGGTTGTTTCTGTTACTGATCTGACCTCTTTGCTAAATGTCTTCGTTTGAGCTAGAAAATGATTTCAATTGTGTTCGTGACCTTCTAAGGATTCATAGGATATTATATGTGCGATTTGGTCATCACTTGCCTGCCTTTCCTTTTTCAAATCGAGCTTTGAAATCTGGAATTTGTCTTGAACTGCAATGCTGTCTTTTCTGTGGCTAGTTGTTGTTAGTCTTAAGATGAGATAGTAGATTTGTCCAAATTGTTTTCAATATGTTGTAGAATGACGGTGTGACATGCTACTATGATCTATTCTTGATTGACTTGTTCATGTTCTTAATATTTTTAGAAATTCATGCGTTAGGAATCTTGAGGTGCTTCCTTCATGGAATGACATCCTTTATCAATTGTCTACAAAACGGTTTTAGGTACCATGTGGGTTACACATTGATTGCTCCATTTGCCTTTAATACATATGTTGAGTGAATTCAATGGTGCATGTTTTGGAATAAGTGATATTTAGTTGGTTCATTCATTGTTTTGGGTTGATTAAGGACCAAGGTCATGTGGCTTGAATGTTTGTCATGTTATATACTTTGTGTGTGATCGTTAGATAGATGATTTAGGTGTAATACATAATGATGCTAAATATTGAGATTTCACTTAGAATTTGGTGTAAGGACTTCATGACTTTAGTCACCATTTTTGAACACTAATAATGTCCTGTTCTTTGATGTTTTGATATGTTTGTTTGTTCCTTCACTTTGCATATACCTAGTTATAGGTTTATTAGATTAGGTTTAGATTAGGATCCCAAAGATGGAGAAGGCGTGAAGATGGTGAAGGTCGATTTCCACTCCGATTTGTTATCATGTAATGCTCATTTTCCCGACATATGTCTCGGGTTTTATGCATTGTATAAAGCCCGACGAGTTGCGGGTTTCCTTTCTTTCTCGATTGTTTTCTCTTTTATATACTTTAGAATTGCATGATTAGGTTTCTGATTTCTCTTGATTGTTTACTTCATGTCTTGTGCTTTCAATTTCATTGATTGTTTTCTTTTCATTTTTAGAAATAGAATAGAATGAAAGTAATCCGCCACGCATGATCACTTAGTCTAGGAATTGATGATCTGAAAAATGTAAAAAAAACGCATGGACATGTTAGGAAAAACACAACATACTTTGTTTAGGTACCGAAAGGGCGCTAATAGCAATATTAGCGTAACCCAAGTCCCGAACCTAGATATCAGTTTGCGTAGGAATCGATGGAACACTCCCGACCCTCGATTGGGTTTCTAGCCGACCCCTAAAGTTGAGGCTAGTGGCGACTCCTGTATATTCTTAGGTTGTTAAATACCTAGATCACATAATAAACCTACTGTCACGCGGGGTACGAGCTTGGGAGAGCTCGCGATCTTAAGATCAAGTATCCCTAAACCTGACCTTTCCCAACCTTGGATACTTTTCGAGAGGGGCGGCGAGATCGAGTCGCGACAAGTACAACCACTTAGCCATAAAGATCCACCAAACTACACGATGCGTCCGACAGAACAATCAAGGTATCACGAATAAAACACATACCATCCATGCATTTGAACATACCTCATCATACAGCCATGCATATATCACCATACAACGTGCATATACCACCATGCACTTGTACATATATCATCAAGCAGCCAAGCATATATCACCATGCAACGTGCATATACCACCATGCACTTGTACATATATCATCAAGCAGCCAAGCATATATCACCATGCAATGTGCATATATCACAATGCATTTGTACATATACCATCAAGTAGCCATGCATATATCATCATGCAACGTGCATATACCACCATGCACTTCATGCTTGCATTTCCATGAGGTTCATCCCATGCCATATGCATACATCCATATGTATGATTCAATTTCAATTCTTTCTTTTACATGGATTTTATCATTTTTCTTTCAAGGGACCGGTGTTTGCATCCCACATTTATTGCTCGCATCCAACCTGGCGTTATGAGGAGCCTCCAGCACACACTTCCGGGCATCTCGCATCCCACCTGGCATCACGGGGAATCTCCGAGGTTCGCTATGAAAATGGTTACCCCTACCCTTTGGGCATGCATCATAATACAACCCCTCACCCTCCAGGCATGTATCATAATACAACCAGGCATCCTGACACTCCCGGGAAAAACCTCTGGGCATGTATTCATAATACAACCAGGCATCCAAAGGGCATCAACTCATTCAAACCTTTGGGCATCCCGACTCCCGGGATATCGTCGGCTCACACCTCCGACGGTATCATCATTATCACAATCTATATTCACATATATGTCTCATTTTCAACATGGCATTTGATGCAAAAATATCATAGGTCTAAACCAGCTTTTTGATGTCATATGGTATGCCAAACATCACCATATAAGCAGTACACATAACACCCATGATATCATATTTCATAAAGCAGTTCATTGGTTTTTGAAAATAGAACCAATTTTCGGGTAAAACAGAATGCACCTCTTTAGTAAAAATTCTTGGAAAATTTGTAAAAAATCTCAATAAATTCTGAAAATTTAACATGAGGTAAAAAATATCCAGATGAAGATATTTCGTGAAGAACACCATGTCAAGAAAGTTCTACATCAATCACATAGATCCACACATCACAGCAAAAAAAATTCCAGCACCACTTTTTGCACAGTTTCAGAAATAATTTCGATTAAACCTGTAAATGAACTTCGAAAATTATGAGATTTTGATATGTTATAGATGAGATCTAGAGGTAAACTTCTCATGAATAAATCGAAGTATAATTCCTTTTGGATTAAAAGAAATTTTTTATAACTCTCCCTAACTCTCGGTTCACTGTGCAGATTCACCCTTTTCAAAGAAAATCATTTTCCCGATCAATGCTTGTCATTTTATTTTAAAATTTTAGTATGTTATTCCTCAAGATGTCACCTACAATTTTCATCAAGGACACAAGATCAAATTTCATCTAGATAATTTTATAAAATTCATAGAGTCGCACTAGATCAGAATAATTGTTTCCAGATCTACTTTCTTCAAAGAAAAATGGTTTCACCGACCTATACTTGTTCATTTCCTCTCAAATTTTTATATGTTACTATATAAGAAGTTATTTACAACTTTCATCAAGAAGTCGAAGTGAGATTCCAACTAGAACATCGCATGCAACTCACGAAATCACCGGAGATCAAATAACAGTATCCAGGTCTAGTTTCTTCAAAGGAAAATCATTTCACCAACCAATAATTATCCGTTTCATCCCAATTTTTAGTATGTTAATCTTCAAGAAGATCTCTACAACATTCATCAAGAAGTCAAAATCAGATTCCAACTAAAACATTGCATGTAAGTCACGAAATCACCAAAGGTTGGACTGTTTTTCCAGAAAACAGAATGTTAGGCTAGAACACAACTTTGAAATTTCACACTTCATCCACATCCGAGATTCACCATTCATCACACACCAAACACAACAAGCAAAGGGTAGATCAATGAACTCTGCTTGCCTCTAATCCAAGCAAAACACAGCAAGCAAACGACGGCTCGACAGCGGGACTCGGCAGCTCGACGGTGGCGACGAACCTCCTCCTTCTTCCTCGCACACTCGCTCTCCCTCTCTCGATTTCTCTCTCTCTCTCTCTCTCTCTCTCTCAGAGTAACCCTCTCTCTCAATCGGCCCACTCTCCCTCTCTTTCTTTCCCCTTCATCATTTGCAATCATTTGGTTTGCATAGCTAATGCCACTTGGCTCTAGGGGAAAGACACTTGGCAAGCTTCTCTTGCCACTTGGGGATTTACATGCAACGAAGATGGGCCTCATTTGGCTGGGCTTGGGCCAGCCTTGGTTGACTACTTCATGGGTTCCTTGGGCCGGGCCTCTTGGCCCACTTTGGGTCCAACACTTTTGGGTCTAAAGTCCAACTTTTAAATGGCCCAAAATAATACTCAATAAGCCCATAATTGCTCTTAACAATTTACTTTAATCCCCACTTAATTTCATAATCTCAAATACTCACATGGCCATAAAATTTTGTAATATAAATCAATAAAAATCCAACTTATAAAGTACATGGCCAAGAATAAAAATTTTATATCAATTTATCCTTTAATGCAAATCCTTAATCATTCATGGACATAGGAAAAATTTCCAACCAAATAATTGTCCATTAAAATGCTCGGCCTTAATCTATTACAATTTTTCAGTCTAGTGGCCACAACATACTTCAACGACACAACCATTCACTTTTCCATAGGTCGTAATGCCTCTAGAAATTGCCATGAAATTTTGGGATGCCACAATTTTCCCCTCCTTAGAAAATTTCGTCCTCGAAATTAGACATTGCCTATGTCTCTTTAAACAAGTGAGGGTACCTTTCCCTCATTTCATTTTCACTTTCCCATGTGGCTTCCTCCACATCATGATGTCACCATAATATCTTAACCAATGGTATTTTCTTCGTCTGTAGGACTTGTTCCTTTCGATCCAACACTTGCACAGGCTCCTTAATGTACCTCACTTCCTCATCCACTTTGATGGCTTCATGATCGAGTATGTGACCAGGGTCTGGCTGATACGTTCTTAGCCATGCCTATACTTTTCTGAAAGCTTTTGTTTTACACAAATTCTACCAGGTATAACTTTTCATCCCAATTTCCTTTAAAGTCAAGGATGCAAGCTCTTAACATGTCCTCTAATGCTTGGATCACTCTTTTCGTTTGTCCATCCATCTGTAGATGAAAAGTAGTACTAAATGAGAGCTTCGTCCCTAAGGCGGTTTGAAGACTTCGCCAAAGGTTGGAAGTAAATCTTGAATCTCGATTCGACGTGATAGTTACGGGAACACCATGTAAGCGTACCACTTGGCTTACACATATAACGGCAAATTTACCCTTCGGATAGTCTACGCGAACTGCTAGGAAATGGGCAGACTTAGTCAAGCGATCTACTATCACCTAGATAGAGTCATGGCCACTTGATGTCCTTGGTAATCCTTGCACGAAATCCATCATCACATGATCCCATTTCCATTATGGTATATCTAATGCTCTCAATCGAACACACCATTTAGCCGAATTATTCCTGTACCTTTGTCACCATCAATTCAAGCATAGAACCATCAAAATCGACACCATTAACAACTCATCTAGTTCAGTCCAACAAACACATTCACTACGCTTTCACTGCAACATAGATTCAAGCCTAAAATATAGTATCATTCATTCGGTTCAAATATTGATAGTCCACCAAAATAAAACTTGTCTAGTTTCTATCAAGTATATCTCATGTCTCACCCTAAGGGATCATCACTTGGACTAATCACTCATCAAATCCACAACTTGAACTTTCACCTTTTCACCTTGGAAAGACTATAACCACAATTGATCATATCCACTAATTCCACAAAACCTTCTCAAACTGAGATCATCACCAAAATTCAAAGTTGACCATCATCAATTAAGCCTATTATTCCGACATATAAACCACATATAATTTCGTGTCTCATATGACCACTCAAACTCATGACTTCCAAGATCAATCTATACATACTAAATGCCTCCATGTAATGCATCAAGACTTCCAATGAGATCCTCTAATAGGAAGTCACTACTTAGCTCAAGTGATCATAAGTTAATCCTCAAATTCATAACTCACTCTCCATAATTCACTTCTTAAGCCTTGTTTGCAGCACTACGCTTAGATGCTGCGCATGTTCTTCAGGTCCTTTAGAATATATCAAGATATCATCAAATGAAGACAATCACAATTTGATCCAAATAAGGCTTAATTATCCTATTCAATAAATCCATGAATGCAGCTAAGGCATTCGTCAATCTAAATAGCATAATTAGGAACTTATAGTGTCCATAGCGAGTCCTAAATGCGGTCTTAAGAATGTCTTCTTTCTTAATCCATAGTTGATGGTATCCTGACCTCAAGTCAATTTTTAGAAAAGATCGAACTTCCTTGCAGTTGGTCAAATAGATCATCAATTCTAGGTAATGAGTACTTACTCTTAACAATTACATGATTCAATTGCCTATTATCAATGCACAAATGCATCGACTCGTCCTTTTTCACAAACAAAAGTTCTACAAGCTTAACCATACTTTCACTGCGCCACTCTGATAGAATTATCCTAGAAACACTATCTTCCTAGTTCAGTTCGTAGTTCGGTTTATTCCTGCCCCCTTTTGCCATCCCAGAAGTCTGCTAGGAGCTGCTCCTTGTTTAGGTCCTCTGACCTCGGTGTCCACTCCCCGCCCTCAATGGACCAGGTCGTTACAGGTACACCAGCTTTCGCCTGGTTCAAACCCAAACTACACATCCATTTGAGGGTCTCGTTTCGATAGGAACTAACTTACATAGATATTATTCGCTTTGGCCTATCCCATCTTAGCCTCACAGTTTTATCCTTAGAGCACGAGTAAGTACTACCTCAGGAGATAATTCATCCTAGTCCATTGCTTACGGAGTTAGTCCATTCCTACGTTGAGGTCAAAGTTATACATAACTATCACTATCAAGTCCATTTCTAGATCTCATTCCCCTAGGGTTATCTCACACATCTCACATGCTAACCTAGATAACAACATGTCTTTCAGTGATGTAGAAATACGAAGAGGCATATCTAAAGATTTGTTCCTATTTTTCACAATCATCTATATTTTTCGAACACAAATGAATGCGTGCCACTCATATCAAATAACGCATATACCTTCTTATCCCTCTATCGAAATAGTACCTGAGATAACATTTTCGGAAGCTTCCGCTTCCTCTTGAGTGACTGCATACACCATTCCTTATGCTGGTGGCCTCTGTGGATTCCTTGGTAGGTTTGGTCCACCTGTACTTTGTTGTACTTGTCGCACCGAGCCAACACTCAGCTGCGACCTCTCTTGTGGACAATCTCTATTAAAGTGACCTCTTTGCCCACAGTCAAAACATTTCAATCGATCATTACAGGATCCTGGTCCATGTTTTCCACCACATCTCTGACAAATATTACATTGGTAGGGTACACTCCCTAAAACCGGGCCACTCTTGACTTTTTCAGAATTCCCAAAATTATTCATCTTCTTAGAATCCCAGGGTTGTCCTTGATCAGGATAAGGTCTCTTACCCCTTCGAACATCATTAAAGGTCATCTGCCTCTTAGATTCTGATTGCTCTCTCACTAACTCTTGCTCCACCAACTGTGCCCTCTCATAATTCTCATTATAATCCCTTATATTCATAGGCACTAGTTGTTTTCTAATATCAGTACTTAATCCTTTCATGAATCTCTTAGCTTTTTCCTCACGATCCTCAATCAATCTGGGAGCATACCTAGATAGTTTAGAAAATTTTGCCTCATACTAATCCACTGTCAGCTCCCTTTGTTCCAATTGAACAAATTCAGTGATCTTCTTATCCTTAGCACAATCAGAGAAATGCTCCCTATTAAAAACTCTAACAAACTCATCCCAGTTTACATCAGTACCTGGTGGAAAGATTGTATCTCTCGAAACTCTCCACCAAAACTTTGCATTTCCCTTCAGCTGATACTCTGCCAAAACTATCTTCTCAGCATCACTACAGTCCAACAATCGGAAAATTCGCTCCATTCCATCAATCCAATGTTCTGCCTCAATTTCAGAAATTGTTCCACTAGTCCCTGAGGGCGATGTTCCACTCCGAGTTGTTGCTGCGCTTTCCTATCCATCAGATTTCCAATATTGGCCAATGCCTATAGGATATCTTCCATTTGGGGTTCAGCCCTTGCAGCAGAGGCTTCAGCCCTCGATGGATGAGAACTTCCAGTTTGTACCATGATTTCCTGCAGTTTTCCAAGCATTTGCCTCAAGAATAATTTGCAACTCGGTGTCACTAGTCAGATCATTAATTAAGGTTATTACTAAAGTCATATAAGTAACATAAAACGTTGTTGGCACACAAAAGCAACATCACACTAGTTACTAGGGATCTACGAGTGAATACCCATCGCCAGTTGTTCAAAGTTAACCAATTATTCCATTTAATACTCTATGGTGTGCATTGCCTTCATATTCCTCAATTTTCAAATGAGGCTCCTTATCACTCCACCTATAACCATTCACTCTGATACCATTAAATGTGGCACTTCTCGACGGCCCCCGAACCGCTAGGGCCGCCACAGTCCGCTTACCCTTCCCATGACTTGATAATATATCACTCTAATACCAAAGAGTTATAATAAATCTATAAGTCCTGGGCATTTATATATATAATTTTTTTCCATAGGTCCCTGCGCAAAAATATGGTGGAAGCGTATCCAACAACTCCATTCCCTATATTCAGAAAACGATGCACACCGACTAAACATTTATAGGTACAAGCCGAAAACTTTTAGTTACTTAAACCGGATGGACATCATTCATCGGTACATCAAAATGCCATAGTCTTCTGTACTCGGCTATATTTCAAAAGATGACCGATATCTCCTCCAATAGTCGTATACTCAAAGTCCATCGTTCAGTGTTGGCGTCCAAAAGTTCCTTCCTTTGCTATCCTCCTCCTCGCGGTCATATCCAACCACTTGATCCATCTATTGGTGGCAGTGGCAGCAGATGTATCTTATCTAGTATGAAATGTTAGTCCCCAAATGGGGTGAGTACAACCACTCAGCAGTAAAGATCCACCAAACTACACGATGCGTCAGACAAAATAATCAACGTATCACGAATAAAGCACATACCATCCATGCATTTGAACATACCTCACCTTATAGCCATGCATATATCACCATACAATGTGCATATACCACCATGCACTTGTACATATACCATCAAGCAGCCATACATATATCACCATGCAACGTGCATATACCACCATGCACTTGTACATATATCATTAAGCAGCCAAGCATATATCACCATGCAACGTGCATATACCACCGTGCACTTGTACATATACCATCAAGCAGCCATGCATATATTATCATGCAACATGCATATACCACCATGCACTTCATGCTTGCATTTCCATGAGGTTCATCCCATGCCATATGCACAAATCCATACGCATGATTCAATTTTAATTCTTATCTTTCACAAGGATTTATCATTTTTCTTTCTAGGGACCAGTGTTTGCATCCCACATTTATCGCTTGCACCTAACCTGGCGTCACGAGGAGCCTCCGGCACACACCTCTGGGCATCTCGCATCCCACCTGGCATCACGGCGAGTCTCTGGGGCTCGCCATGAAAATGGTTACCGCTACCCTCCAGGCATGCATAATAATACAACCTCTCACCCTCCGGGCATGTATCATAATACAACCGGGCATCCTGACACTCCCAGGGAAAACGTCTGGGCATGTATTCATAATATAACTAGGCATCCAAAGGGCATCGACTCATTCGAACCTTTGGGCATCCCGACTCCCAAGGCATCGTCGGCTCACACTTCCAACGGTATTATCATTATCACAATGTATATTCACATATATGTCGCATTTTCAACAAGGCATTTGATGCAACAATATCAAAGGTCTAAACCAGCCTTTTGATGTCATATGATAAGCCAAACTTTACCATATATGCAGTACACATAACACCCACGATATCACATTTCATAAAGCAGTTCATTGGTTTTTGAAAATAGAACCAATTTTCGGGTAAAAAAGAATGCACCTCTTTAGTAAAAATTCTTGGAAAATTTGTAAAAAATCTCAATAAATTCTGAAAATTTAAAATGAGGTAAACAAGATCCATATGAAGATATTTCATGAAAAACACTATGTCAAGAAAGTTCCACATCAATCACATAGATCTACAAATCACAGCAAAAGAAATTCCAGCACCCCTTTTTGCATAGTTTCGGAAATAATTTCGATTAAACCCTTAAATGAACTTCGAAAATTCTGAGATTTTGATATGTTATATATGAGATCTAGGGGTAAAAGTATAATGAATAAATTGAAGTCTGGTTCCTTTTGGATTAATAGTTATAATTTTTTATAACTCTCCCTAACTCTCGGTTCACTGTCCAGATTCACCATCTTCAAAGAAAATCATTTTCCCAATCAATGCTTGTCTTTTTATTCTCAAATTTTAGTATGTTATTACTCAAGATGTTGCCTACAAGTTTCATCAAGTTTCATCAAGGACACAAGATCAAATTTCAGCCAGATAATTTTATAAAATTCACAGAGTCGCACTAGATCAGAATAACTGTTTCCAGATCTACTTTCTTCAAAGAAAATGATTTCACCGACCTATACTTGTTCATTTCCTCTCAAATTTTTATATTTTACTCTCCAAGAAGTCCTAACAACTTTCATCAAGAAGTCGAAGTGAGATTCCAACTAGAACATCGCATGCAACTCACAAAATCACCGAAGATCAACATAACAGTTTCCAGGTCTAGTTTCTTCAAAGGAAAATCATTTCACCAACCAATACTTATCTGTTTGATCCTAATTTTTAGTATGTTAGTATTCAAGAAGTTCTCTACAAATTTCATCAATAAGTCGAAGTCAGATTCCAACTAGAACATCGCATGCAAGTCACGAAATCACCAAAGGTTGGACTGTTTTTCCAGAAAACAGAATGTTAGGCTAGAACACAACTTCGAAATTTCACATTGTATCCACATCCGAGATTCACCATTCATCACACACCAAACACAACAAGCGAAGGGTAGATCAATGGACTCTACTTGCCTCTAATCCAAGCAAAACACAGCAAGCAAATGATGGCTCGATGGCGGGGACGAACCTCCTCTTTCTTCCTCGCACGCTCGCTCTCCCTCTCTCGATTTCACTCTCTCTCTCTCTCTCTCTCTCTCTCGGTAACCCTCTCTCTCAATCCGCCCACTCTCCCTCTCTTTCTTTCCCCTTCATCATTGCAATCATTAGGCTTGCATGGCTAATGCCACTTAGCTCTAGGGGAAAGACACTTGGCAAGCTTCTCTTGCCACTTGGGGATTTACATGCAAAGAAGATGGGCCTCATTTGGCTGGGCTTGGGCCAGCCTTGGTCGACTACTTCATGGGCTCCCTGGGTCGGGCCTCTTGGCCCACTTTGGGTCCAACACTTTTGGGTCTAAAGTCCAACTTTTAAATGGCCCAAAATATTACTAAATAAGCCCATAATTGCTCTTAACAATTTACTTTAATCCCCACTTAATTTCATAATCTTAAATACTCACATGGCCATAAAATTTTGTAACATAGATCAATAAAAATCTAACTTATAAAGTACATGGCCAAGAATAAAAATTTTCTATCAATTTATCCTTTAATACAAATCCTTAATCACTCATGGACATAGGATATATTTCCAACCAAATAATTGTCCATTAAAATGCTTGGCCTTAATCTTTTACAAATTTTTCGGTCTAGTGGCCACAACATACTTCAACGACACAACCATTCACTTTTCCATTGGTCGTAATGCCTATAGAAATTGCCATGAAATTTTGTGATGCCACACCTAAGGCTAGTAAGGGCAATCTTCATTAATCATAACCTATGGCCAATCACCGGCCATCACCAAGGCTTGGCAAAGGAAGAAAACGAAAAAAAAAATGAAAAGACAAGAAAACTAAAAATAATAAATTTTAAAGATTCAAAAATATTAAAATACTATTTTAAAAAAAAAGGTCTGCTGGCATTCACTTTAACGATTTCTAGTCAAAATAGGCTAGATGGACTCAATTAGTAAAACTTGAAAAAAATTTGGGATTCAATTGATACAATTAAAAAGTTTATGACTGAATTAGCAAAAAGTACAACATATTATGATTTTTTTGATAATTTTCTCCAAATATCTTTGGGCAATTACAAGTTTTTATGTCGGCATTTGGGTCTTGTTTAAATTGTATGACTTAAGCATGTAGCCGGTAGCTCACTTACCTTTTAAGCCGACAATAAAACTTTACTTGTCAAAAAAAAAAAAAAAAACAAATTGCCCTAAAGTTGGTTCTACACAAGAGTCCACAAAATGGATGATTGTGATGAACTCGATCCACTAGACACCAATCCATATAATATAATCTCAAATCAAAGACCATGAACAATACTAGTTCCTTGAATAGGTCGAAGCTTGATAGGGATTGATTTTGATCCATCAAAATTGGAATCCTGTTAATGGATTCAAACATGACGTTGAACCCAATAACCCGATTGCTAGTGCATTGCTAGCTTCCAGTAGCACATCGGTGGAATCTACGGAAGATAGTGAAACTCCAATTTCACTCTTAAGTACATAAGTGAGATGCTCAAGGAGAGGGAGTTGGAGGAGAAAAACTAAATGTTTGCTGGATTGGCTGACCACCCTCTGGGCCAAAGGAAAAAAAAATAGTGTGATGTCCTCTACTAGAAGGGTACCCTTCCGACCACCCAAAAAAAAAAAAAAATACTTGCCAACCAGCAAAAATTTGGCCAACCAGCGAACTCAGGTCTTCATTTGAGATTAATTTAGCCACTTTAGACCCTTATTTAAAATAATGTCCATCTTAGGCAATCTTTTGAAAAAAATAACCCCACTTTAGACGCTCATTCAAAAAAATTTCTTACTTTGCTAAAAATTAGTCATCTGAAGTGCATGATGGTAAATGTATACAAATTGTTGAATCTCTTTGTATGTTACTAAGGTAAGATTTTGCTATAGTGCCAAACATCCAAACAGGTTGATAATTTACTATTTATATTTTCATCGTTAAATTCCTTCAATAGATGGCAATTTTTCGCCCACTTGTAAATTTAGCAATTTAATAAAAGCTTGCTGTGTAATGTACGAGTATTTTGCACTAAACCATCCGACTTCGTTGGGCTTGAATATGACTCATTTGATTTCATTTGTGTAATGCTTGCGGAGATTACTTTCGTTGGTGGTGTTTTTTTTTTATTGCTCTAATTTCTAACACATGATAGTAAGGCCGAGTATCGGTATAGGGTCAACCCTAGACTAATCTCGGGTGGCCCAGCCAAACCAATCGGGTCTGTGTCCTTAGTCCCAGAACTCAAATTTCTTGAAAAAATTTCAAATAAGAGTCCAAGGTTCTATCAATTTCTTAAAAAAAGATTTAAAGTGTATCTTTTTGTTTTTTTTTTTCAAAAAAAGACCTAAAGTTGCCATAGGAGTTTCAAATAAAGGTCTACCTCCTTATTTGGTTAAGTATTCAGTCGAAAAGGACATTTTTGTCCAAAGACAATTTAAACCAAATTTTAATTAAATTATTTTAAAAATTAATCTAAAAGCTTTTCAAAAAAAAAAAATACATGCAGTGTGGGCCCTCACCTTTGGTCGACAAGGGTTGCGGCCCTCATCGAGGTACTTGCAACCTCGATGCCCTCCTTCATCCTTTGGAAGGTAAACTTCATCCCAAGCTACCTTAGCACCACCCACCCCTGCCCAGGTTCGGACCTTTCCACAATAATTGTCTAAGGATTTTCTCTATCTGGTCCACTATAACTATAGGCAAAACAAATACACTAGCCCAATAGGCTTGTATAGTGTGAAGAACTAACCTAATAAACTGAAGCCATCCAGCAAGAGAGAGGAATCGAAGAGTCCAAGACTGAACCCTTGCAGTGATATGGTTGACAAGGGCACAAGAGAGAGGAATTGGTGAGTCCAAGATTGATGATTGAATTATTAATATAGTAATTTTGGAAAATTGACATGCCATCTTACTAAAGCAAAAGTGAGTGCATAATTAACATGAAGTAGTCCTCTTTGGGTGCTTTTGCCGTTGTTTTGGCGTTGCCCTCGTTCTTTTACCTTGACACCCTTCCACTCGCTTTGACTTTTGTCTTCGTGAGTGTAAGTTTTTGGTGCCGAGTTCTTGCTGTATAGCTTTATATAGCTCTTTGGTTAAAGTCAATATAATCTTACCTTTTACCAAAAAAAAAAAAAAGTTGATAAAGCGATCTATAAAATTCAAGATAGAACAAGACATCATAATTTTGATAGGAATTTTCGATCTTTGGTAGCTAGAGATTACATTGAGTACTAAACTTAAGTAATAAGATTCAGTTGCATAATTCGCATAAGTTGTCAGACCAATATTGAAATTATTATAACGAAGAATCTAATTTTACCTAATTCGATGAAATGGATGTACGAGAATCAACATGACCAGCACGTTTACTCCATTTCGTAGCCAAAAGATTTTTTATTCCTTTTTTATAATGTGGATGGCATATATTTCTTTTTCTTTATTGTTTTGGGTTGGTTTCTCGTGAAGTGAAGAGGATAAGAGTGGATATTTATATCCTGTTTTCCACGCAATAATCGCATAGGTGCAGGGTGAGCAATAGCTGAAAGCTTGGCCAATGGAGTACTGCCCTACTTCGCCCTTTTGGCTCGGCCTCCTCCTCTCGGCACTTCTATTTTTCCTTCTCAACCGTTGGAAGTGCACCAAGCTTCCCCCTCAGCCCCATTTACATTTATTGGCTCATTTCATCTTGTGGACTTTAATGTCAAAATGTTGACGAAGGATATTTTTGCGACTTATTCGCCGTACAAGAGATTGTACACTTTGCACAGTATTCTCCATTATGCTCCCACTCAGATTAGATAATAATGATATCGTCTCATCATGTAGTTGTAATTGAGAGTGAGTCGAATATAATTTCTCACTTCTCATGTTACTCCTATTTGGACGAACTCTACTAAGTCCATTATCTTGATCTAATGTTTCTAATATGGAGTAATTCTCACATATTTCACCCTTCTTAAGAAATTCATTATTTAAAAATGTGACATTCCGTGATTCAAATTTAGCTATACTCTCACTTTTCTGCCCACTTATAAACACATACCCTTTCGAGTGTTTTGAGTATCTTATGAAAATACTCTTCTTACCTCCGGGTTCATGAGTATAGGCAGTACAATATCACAGTTTAAAAAAACTTAAATTCAATTTTCTACCTGTCTATAACTCATATGAAGTTAAAGTAACTAGTTTGAAAAGTATATAGTTAAGTATATAGGCAACAATTAATAAAGCATTACCCCCAAAAAGTGATAGGTAAGTTAGCATGTGCCACCATGGATATAAATTTTTTAATAGGGTTCCGTTTCTCCTTTCCGCAACACCATTTTGTTGAGAAGTATAGGAAATGAAAAACTATCTTTCTATTCATTTTTATCACATAAATTTATGAACTCATCAGATAAATATTCAACCTCAATCGGATTTCAATACTCATGTTTTCTTATCTAATTGATTTTTACTAAGCTCATAAAATTTTGAAACAACTCAATGCTTCAGATTTATGAGAAATCAAATAGACATTTCTTAATTAAGTATAGTTATCTATAAATATGATAAAATAAATAGCAATGTGCATTCCTCTCACATTTATTAGACTAAAATTTTTAGAATGAATTAATTGCAAAGGAAATTCAGCTATTTTACATTTTCCAAATTGTTTTCTTATCATTTTCTCTACTAGGTAATGCTAACATATAGGCAAATCAACTTTTTCAATGTTGCCCAATAAGCCCTCTTTGGCTAGCCTATTCATATGTTGTTGGCCAATATGATCAAGTTTAGCATGCCACATATTCACATAATTATCATATGAATTAAAAGACGTGAAGAGGGAATAACATTAATATTACTATAGTCAACATTTAATACAATAAAATCATTTAGAAAATAGCCATAACCATAGAAGCTTGTATTTAAATACAAATCCATACCATTATTTTGGAAGTTCAAGCTAAAATCAAATTTTACAAATACTAAAACAGACACTAAATTCTAACGAATTTCGGAATATATAATATACATCATGTTGGAATAAGGTGTGTTCACCACACATGTTTAATTGACAGGTGCCAATCTCTTTTATTTAGCTCTAAAGTTGTTTCTTATATAGATCCATTTAGTTCTAGTTAGTGCTTGTCGGAATTCTACGAAGAATTCTCTATCCTTTGCTACATGGTTCGTTGCTCCCGAATCTATAGTTCACAAAGGATTATATTCAATTAAGAATATTGAATTTGATACATAAGCAAAGTTCTTAAGAATGCAAGGGGTGTTGTTCTTCTTTGGCTCACAACAGTTGCAAGCATGGTGACCGTTCTTATCACAATTATAACACTTCGCCCTTGACAACTTATTCATTCGAGGATGCTTTCCTCTTTCATATTGGTTAACTTTTGATTTCTTTCCCGAAGAACTTGCTTCATTGCCTTTCTACCTTTTGAATGAATCAAGATGTTTGTGCTTGGAGCTTGAAACCTCTTGTGAGCTAGAATTGGCATAATAAATGTCAGTTTACGGTTTAGCTGCCAGGAGGCAGTCCTCTTTTAGCTCAAGATGACGCATTGCATCCTCAAAGGTTTTAATATTCTCATTGTGTATCAAGTGCACTTTCATATGCTCCTAACTTGGAGGTAGGGAATATATCATTGCTTGCACTTGCTACTTGTCAGTCAAGACATAGCCAGCATCTTTCGACTTATTAATCATGTTTAACATCTTTTTCAGGTGTTGTTTCATGTAGAGGTGTGCAACCGGATCGGGTCAACTCGGTTCCCGGTTCGGCCCACCCGGAAAACAGGGTCGGGAACTGGTTCCGGTTGAAACGGTCTGGGAACCGGTTCCCAAAGTTCATACCTTGTTTGAACCGGTCCGAGAACTGGTTCCGAGGGAATACCCACTTGGGAACCGGATCAATCGGACCAATTTGGGAACCGGTTTGAGAATCGATTTTTGGGCCCCAAAACAAAACCCTAGCCGTTTCTAAATTTCTATCTTTACTCTCAGTCTCTCATGTAGCACGCTCGTCGCTCTCAGCCTCTCATGATCTCACCTCCGCCAATCCATCTGAGCAGAAGCAGCATTGCCTTCCTCCAGATCAGCGCCCCCATCTTGGTCCCAGCCATCCTCGCCACCCCGGTGCCGTTGGCCTCGCTGCTCGAGAAGGCTGGGTGCAAGACATTCGCGGGCCTCCTTGTCTTGACACCAAGGTCGACTCCTCATGGGTGGCCAACATGGTGCTCAAGTCCACCCCCGTCGCGATCTTCACCGTTGACAGTGTCCTCCTCCCCTCTGAGCTGTTCGGCAAGTCCCTGTCCCCCGCGTCAGCGCCGTTGCTGGTAAGCACGATTTTTACTATTCGTCTTGAGCTACTGGCTAATTAGTTCTACTTACCCCCACGCCGGCACCGTCGATGTTTGCTCTTTTGATTCGTTCTTGTATTGCAAGTCTGGTGTTTTTTTTCTCCGTGGGACAAATCTTGAGAATTGGTCAGGAGTTGAGCGAACGAGCGAACGAGCGAACGAGCATTTTAGGTTATTGTGAATCACAATAGTTTGTTTCATCCTAATAGTTTGTTTCAATGCTGTCTAGCAGCTGATCAATGACAAAAATGCACACACACATGCTCAAAGCGAGATATGTATGGTTATTACACTTCCTGCATTTCACTAGGTGTGGTGATATAAGATAGTCAATATACCCCATAGGATCAAGTATGTGGTCAAGGGCATACTTATACGTGTGAATTTGGCACGTCGTACAAGTTTGATTCCCACACCACTGAGTACAAACATTTTCAGGGGTTTGCCTACCTAAGGTCCTTAGGTTGGTGCCTCAATCCTAGTTATAAAAAAATATAAGAGTGATTACCTAGGAGGAGCGGGAAGAAGCTAGCACAAACTTTTACAAATCAGAATATCTGTTTGAGAATCCATGTTGTTTAAGTGAAATAGGATAGTTTTAGTTCATTGGAGCCTGTCTTCCTATCCTCTGGACATAATTATTGTTTTAGCTTTGTGACAGATGTGTTAATTCCGCAGATTTTCTGTCATTCATGAATTTCTGCAGTGTAATTCTTGTCACGGTTTGGTTGCAGGATGAGATGTTAAGACAGAGATTCATGGTTTACTAGCAAGATGTGAAATGTGCACGTTCAGAAAATTTTTGCAAAACAAGTTCCAATATAAACAGGGTTAACCTTGTTCTTGTTCTTGCTGCTATTTCTGTTGCTGTTGACATCAAGTCAAGGAGGGCAAGTGGGTTGTGGTTGGCTTTGTCGGCCCTGATTTATCGTTAATTGTTTTGCTGAGATTGAGGTTATTAGAAGAGAAATCAGTGTTATGTTGCCTGGCATTGGTGTTTTATATCCTAGAAAATTTGACTTCAAAGATTGTTCTTTGTTTGGATACTTCATTTTATCCGCATATCGGAGTGTTCATTGTCATTTGGATTGGAGTTGTTCTAAGCATCCGATTCAATCTTGCCACTGAAATAGGACCCTGAAAAGAACTCTTTCAATTAGATGTTCTTTGGAGAAATAGATTAGCAAAGATTGATTGGTAGTCGAGAGAACATGGGTTATTAAGCTCTATGACTCGAGTTTCTTGGTTCGCTAAGTTTTCCCTCGAGAGGTCGGGATACATTAGGCACCATTTGTTTTACTTGATATGTCGTGATTTCGATAGATCTATCCTTCACTAGCAAGGATCCATATCATTTTGGAGTATTCATTGTCTATCTCTAGATCGAGATTGTTACGAGCTTACATTTGATTCTTGCAATCAAATTAGAATGCTGAAGAAACACCTTCATGGTTTACTAGCAAGATGTGAAATGTGCACGTTCAGAAAAATTTTGCAAAATAGGTTCCAATATAAACAGGGTTAACCCTGTTCCCGGACAAGAAAAATAGGGTGGGTCGGGAACAGAGTCCAATGCAAACAGGGTAGGGAACATGGTCCAAAAAAAGAGAACCGGTTATAACAGGGTTGGGAACAGGGTCCAGGTCTAGACCCTACCCACCTTGGACCCGATCACCTCTAGTTTCATGGTCTCGACTATGAGACTTCTTATTAGAGTCAAATCTTATAGTGAGTTATCTTAGTTTGGTCACTGATGTATGACCAAATATTGCTACCAATACTTCCCACATTTCTTTGGCATTCTCAAAACGCCTAAACTCTAGCATGACATCATTTTCCATGCTACTCAGCAATGTAATGCAAGTAAGGGAGTTCTTTTTTTGCCATACAACAAATGCATCCTTATCTCTTTTATGTTGTGCAATGTTCCCATCTTCAGATTCTTCCATAATCAGATTAAGAGTTTCTAGTGCCTTTTGCTCTTCTATATTGGATTTTCATATGTCATAATTCATAATTATCGTCGTTTAGCTTCTTACATTTGTTCAATTCAACGACTATGCTCTTAGATGTTGAAGCCATTGGATCTAAATATATCAGACACATATACATGAATAATCCTTCTTTTTTTTTTGGTAAAGGTAATAATAGAATAGAAAGAGGAAAAGCCAATTATACAAAAGACTAAAAACTTTCACTCAAAAAGCACACAAGCAAACTGAGTGAAAAGGAGCTGGTGTAAAAGAAAGAAGGAACAACCAATACAATCGACAACAACAAGAGCAAACACCCCCAAGTTCGAAGGAAGCAAAAAGGGTACACATCCAAAAGCAGCACGAGCGCAACGGGCGCAGCAAGGTCCGGGCGAAGGACAAGAGCAAAACCCCAACACCAATCGAGCTAGCGAAGAACAAACCCAGCAGCCTATTAGAGCTTAGCTGGGCCAACAATGAAGATCGAAGGATCAAATCCCCACCCATGTTGAAGCCTCCTATTTCTCGGGTTGTCAGGCACCTTGCCATTGGTTAGTACTTTGTCCCTGACAACTTTTATGAGATGATTCTTCAAAGCCGCAACCTCAAGCACTTCGCCCCAGAAAAATGATGCTTTTCCTTTTCTTCCAGATAAGATGGCACATGGCCCTAAAAGAGAAATGGGCAATAGAGTGGAAGAAGTCCTTACCAGGTAAATATTTCAGAGCCCAAAGGAGAATCTTTGCCCATTACCTATTATGCCAGGGAATATTACATCTCCCCGCCCAAAAGGAAGCAAGCATCGCGGGAACATGACACTCGAAGAAGAGATGGTCAATCGAATCAGGAAAATAATTGTAGAAGGCACACACTTCATAATCAATTCGTCCATGAGAAATGAGTAAAGCCTGAGTAGGAAGGCAGTTCTTGGTAATAAGCCAAAGGTTAAACTGGTATATGGGAGCAATGGCATTATTCCAAATAAAGTGAGCCCAAGGGACACGGTTCTTTCTAGGTCTTAATGCCTCCCAGGCTGAGGCCACTGAAAAGGAATTGGAAGAGGACTCACGCCAAGAGAAGCTGTCAGTAGAATCAGCTAGGATTGGCAAGGAGAAGCCCCAACACTCCAATAGATATATGAACGCACAGTTTGCTGGTGCAAGGAGGTCTGCCACTATTGCTTTCCTAGAAAGGCCTGAACTAAGAATAGGAGAGTCTGGGATAATGAGGCTCCAAGGGCCTTGCTGGTGCCCATTGTCGTGCCATAGAGAGACTGAACGACCATTGCCTACTCTCCAACAGAAGGATAACCTGAAATTTCTTCTACGGTGAAGGATTTTCTTCCAAGCCCAAGAGCATACTGTTGGGATAGTCGTGACCCAAAAATTCTCTCTTTTAAAGAAATTTGAATGGATCCACCGACATCAAAGGGACTCTTTATCTGTGAACAAGATCCATATATACTTAAGCATATACGCTTTATTGCGGTCCTTCAACCTTCGAATACCCAGACCATCTTCCACCTTGGGAACACAGACATCCTCCCAAGAAACTTTAGCTTCGCCCTATCCAAGGGTAGGACCCTTCCAAAGGAATTGCTTTAAAATACGCTCAATACACTCTATAACCGAGTAGGGAAGAGAAAAAACACTAGCCCAAAAGGCTTGAATGGAATGTAGGACTGACCTAATCAATTGTAGCCTTCCAGCAAAGAAAGAAACCGCTGAGCCCACGACTAAACTCTAGCCGTGATCTGATCAACGAGAGTAGTACAATCCGCTTTGCTAAGTCTCGAAGTAATAATGGGAAACCCCAAATAACGCACTGGCAGCTTCCCTTCTTGAAAACCCAGTGTCAAGAGAATATTCCTTTGCAAAGAAGTGGAACCCCCTGTAAGAAAGACCTCGCTTTTGTTTTTGTTAGGCAACATTCCGCTCCATGAAGAGAAGATACCAAGGCCTCTATTGAGGAGAGTCATTGAAGCCCAATCTGTCTGGCTAAAAAGAAAGACATCATCGGAAAAAAATAGATGGGATAGCTTCATAGACTTGCACCTCCAAAAATACTTGAAGTCCTTATGAGCTGTGTGAGAGCTCAAGATCCCAGAGAAAATCTCCATAACCAGGGTAAATAAGTAGGGGGACATGGGATCCCCTTGCCGAAGCCCACAACCACCTGAGAAGAAGCCATGTAGCTCACCATTGATCGAGATAGAATATTTAGGTGTATAGACACAAACCATGATGAGTCTGATTATCCACTCAGGGAAACCAAAAGCCGAAAGGGTAAGCTCAAGGAAATCCCAATCCATAGTGTCATAGGCTTTCTTGAAGTCCACCTTAATAGCACACTTAGGTAGATAAGGCTCGAGGTGGAATCTTGCAAACAGCTCTTGGGCTAGAAGAATATTATCTCTTATCCTCCTACCTTTAACAAAGGTGTTCTGGAACGGACTAATCAAATCATCTAACACAACAACTAAACGATTAGCTAAAATCATAGTAATAACTTTGTAAATTGTGTTACAGCAAGCTATGGGTCTGAAATCAGAAACAGCACAAGCGTTGGGAACCTTAGGCACCATGGCTAATATCGTGTTATTCACCTCTCTTAGCAACCAGCCCGAAGAGAAAAATCCTTTACTGCCTCTAAAACTAGAGGCCCTACTACGTCCCAATTATTCTTAAAGAATTCAACAGTAAACGCATCTGGTCCAGGGGCTTTACCACAGGCCAAGGAGAATAGAGTATCCCGAATCTTAGAGTCAAAGACTGGACGAGAAAGAAAGCCAACTTGATCAACCGAGAGAGGCGGCCGAACGAACTCCTTCAACTCCTGCAAAGAAGGCTTCGAGAGGGCTGTCTGCAGAGTCAAAAGGTCACTAAAAAAGGAGACAAATATAGGTGGAACCAATTCAGGGTTCATAATCAAGGAGCCTAAAGGATCCTTAATCGAAAGAATCTTATTCCTGAGTTGTCTTCTAGTGACCAATTGATGAAAAAACTTGGTGTTCCTGTCACCTTCCTGGAGCCACCTGATTCTTGATTTCTGTTGGTAAAAAGACTCCTCCTGAGAATGCAACTCAACCAACACCCGACGTTGAGATTTCTCCAAATCCGCAAGGGCAGAACTGCCTGGGTCTTGCTGAAGACCAACCTGGGTGATACGAAGAGCATTCCTCACGTCAGTAGTTCTCACAAAAATGTCAGAGAAGGCCACTCTATTAAGTTGCTTTAGACGCCCTTTCAAAAGCTTTAACTTGCGAACAAGTTTGTACATAGGAACACCTTCCACCAGACTCTCCCAAACTTGCTGAACAATAGAGGAAAAGGACAGGTGTTTCATCCATAGATCAAAAAATTTGAAAGGCTTCTTCTTAAAAATCGGGTTAAGAACCCTGACAACCATGGGCGAATGATAAGATATACCCAGGTTTAGAAAGTTAGCTTCAGAATAAGAAAAGACAGTATTCCACTTGGCATTCACCAACACCCTGTCAATCTTTCTCATCTTCCTGGCAGCACCAGAAGAAGTAAACCACGTAAATCGAAGGCCCACATATCTCAAATCCTCCAGATCAGTTTGTGCTAAACATTGACTGAAATCATCGAAACAAGGTATCCAAGTAGTGGTACTCCCAACTCGGTCGGACGGATCTTTTAAGGCATTAAAATCACCAGCAACCAACCAGGCGAAGTCCTGCACAAAGCTGTTCATCCGTATAAGGTCATCCCAAAGAGGTTGACGACGGGTATAGGAATGCTCTCCATACACCACCGAAATATAAGAAGACATCCTAGACAGAAGAAGCTCCAAGTGGCCATGGATAGCCTGATCATTAACAGAAGAGACTTCAAAGAGAACCAACTCCGGGTTCCAACCGACCCAGATTCTACCTCGAGGGGAATAGTCATAATTTGCAATCCAGTTCCATCCCATCCAAAAAGTTAAGGAGATAGAGTGAAAAAGAGACTCAGGAGCCCTAGTCTCAAGCAGCCCAACAAAACATAAATTGTTCGATGACACAAACTTCTTCACTTTAGCACGCCTAATGGGGTTAACCAAACCCCTTATATTCCAAAAACCTATACACATTGTTGAAAGGTAAGAAGATTACCTCTTCTTGGTGGTCCTACACCGACCAAAGGCTGGAGTAGGTAGAGCCGACGGGGAAGGGTCAGGATGCAACTTGAGAAGTTTATCTTGCATGGATTCATTATTCCCAAGAGTTGGAGGCGCTCTCGAAGAAGGCATAGAGAGCAAATCGTCATCCGAATATCCATCTATGTCTTCGCCCGAACTAGGAGGAACCAAAGAAGGTTCAACAAGAATAACTCCTATGGAAGACCGCCCTTCTTGAGCTTGCGTCTTCGTGCCAGGATTTGGAGCCTTCGTTGGAACAGGCTCTTTCAGCTTCAAAGATTGACTTTTATCTCCAGAGGGAACATCGTCTTTAATCTTCAAAGATATCCCACCACCCGCGGAAGAAGAAAGCCTAAACGAGGCATCAACCTTACCTAGTGGAGGCTTATTCTTTTTACTTTTAACTTGCTTCTAAGTCGTTTTAGTCCCTTGCGAAGGAATAACCACAGGGGCAGCAAGCTTCTCCGAATTCTGGACCGAATCATCACCAGAAGCAGAGCAAATAACGCTTTGATGAATAATTTGAAATAAGGTTTCAGAATTAAAAGGTCACTATGTTTCCAATTATCATCCAAAAATTCTAACTTGAAATTCTCATTAATATAGTCTTCTATACAAAATAAGTTCTTTGAAACTACAGAATCTTCTATGAACTACCTCAAACAATTAATGATAACAGAAGCAATTGACATTGAATATCCATTAATGATGAATAAAAATATTTCCACATAATATAACCAATACATCAATTGCTACAACGACATCAATATGGTAGAAATTATCTACATAAGATATTCATAAAACATACTAAATAAATGCTACTAGAAACAACTAACACTAAGTCAACCTATGAATAGGGAAATATTCTTTTAATTTCTTGGAAATTTCCTTCGTAAATTCTTTAGGCACATTTGGCAACCACGGAAAAACAGATGAAAATCCCTTAGGATTTCTCCTTCACATATTCATTCCCCCATGGATTGAACTCATTCATTGGGTTGAAGTCTTTGTGGCTTCAATCTTATAATATTCCTTTTTAAAAAGCCACTATAAGTTTCTTATAATCAAGAACCACATTGACCTCCCATAGGCGATTGAACACTCATTGCCATTCAGATGGAAGAATGTCAATGAAGAATCGCACCATCTTAAAAGCTGGCATAGGGTAACCCTTGCAAATGACTTCTTGTATCTTCTTATTGACCTTGTAAACATGATCAAATAAATCACCATTTTCCCATCAATAATCAGCCAACTTAACTATCATCCTTACAAGCCTTGTCCTTTGTCTTTTTGACTGTGCACGAATAGGTGTACGCATACGAAGGGGAGGCATTGTTCTTGCAACGAATGTAGAACAAAAAATGATTACTTATAATCCATAGGGACATAATTGAAAAAGAAACACATTCTTCATTTTTTTTTGTCAACGGTCAACAATCAACAGTCAACGCGGTTAACAAAGTCAATGGTCAACGGAGATCGGGTCGGCTCAGACGGGTCAAACATGGGTCGAGTCAAACTGACGAACTTGACTAGGTGACGTCATCATGACTCACCAACACGTGCCATGTGCATGCATGGGCAACTTCCAACTAACGTCACCATGCCGTTAGCTGGCACGTGTGGTGCTGCAAGTGCCCTAGAAACCATTGATGCACACGCCGACAAGGCCTTTTCTTCTAGTCGCACGTGGTGGCGTGTCTGACGGCATCGATGGCGGGCAACTTGTGACATCCAGATTTTTGTTGACCCTCGAATACGTGACGGTCCGTGACAGATCGACAAAATTATCGTTGGACTATGTCATTGGTACCATTTGTGGACACTATTTTGTTATTATCGTTGGACCAATACGTTATGTTTAGTAATGGTCTGATCATAGAATAAATTATAGTCCCGTCGAAAATCTTTCTTACGTTCTAGCAAGACCGAGGCTCATTCCAAATAATATGTCGACAAGTTACCTATCATTCGAACTTTAGCCGTCTCCATTGAGTATGTACCCTAGGCGATGAAGCCGAGAGACACCATTTCACGCCCATGCAGCCACGTCCATCTACTTTCTTCCATTAAGACAAAAAACTATGGATTCCATGGCCATGCATGAGGACCATGCACGTCTCTCCATTGTGCGGATCAATAAACAAATAGGAAATTGACCCATGCAGCCCATGCTGCTCGAAGACCCTATTTCCCCGGCCATGCATTCACGTCACACATCTTCCATGCACGTTCGTGGAGATTCCATGCAGCTGGTCAACTATGGGTGATGATTGTTGACCAAGAGCCACGTAGCTCGTCCTTCGGTGGACAGCAAAAAGGGAGAATGTGGCTTTGCTGAGGATACATCCCTTGCATGAGGAAGTAAGGTGGCTGCAGCAAAAAGAGACCCTTACGCATGGACACGGTAGGTGCAGCTGTCCGTTCTTTCCGCGGCCATCGAGAATTTACCTTTGTTGACCCATAAAGTCAACCAACGAAGGAACAAAATGGCTCGGAAATGAGAGCAAGAGAGAGAAAAAAACCGGGCGAAATAAGGCAGAGAGAGAGAGTAGCGAGTGAGAGAGAAAGCAGCGAGCGTGAGTGAGAGGAAAAGAAGGAGGTCACCCCTCCGCCCGTGCACACGCGCTGCCGACGCCACTTGCTCGCACTTGCTGTTGCCGAGCTGTGTCTATGACCGCGAGCTTCTCGATTTCTCGCCGTCGACACCATCGGATTTAAGGCAAGTGAAAGTCTACTAGCCTATGTAATGCAATGCTGTTGTTGTTTGATGTAGTGCAGTTAAATTTGGAAATATTTGAGTTTGTATGTTGGATATTGAATTTTTGAATGATTGAGGTAGATTGGGATTAGGGGATTGAGGAAATGCTCGGGTTTTCTTTGTGTGTTTTTGGTTCCTTTGAACCTCAATCGAAAATAGATTTTGGTGGACTTTTGGAAATAAGGTAGCCAAGGTGTGGGCGTGGGTTTCTACTGAATCCATACTGCCAAGAACAACTCGTGTGTAGCTCTGTAGCTTTGTAAATTTCTACAGAGATTTCTAGTACGAATTTGGTCCCGACTTCTTCATGGAAGTTGTGAGAAATTGTTTAAACTAGGACATATATTTTTGTCAGATTTTTGGGATCAATATAGTTGGCACAAACTTATTTTAGTGTGCGGTGCTTTTCTACTAGAGTGTGAATTTTGGTCAATGGAAGAAATATGGGGCTAAGTTGTGTGATTTACTGCTCTTTGTACTTGACTAATGCGGCTTAGTGTCCTTCATGAAATTATTTCCCTTAGGTCTTACTTATAACATACTAAAAATTTAGAATTTTCTGAGTTCATTTATTGGTTCTTTCAAAATTATTACTGAAACTATACATTTTGATTTCGGTTGCCTTTATTCCGAGTTTGCTCAAATTTATCTCAAGGGTGAAGGAATCTTGGTTTATTACCTAGTAACGATGGTTTTGGCATTCAGTAAATCATTCAATACTGAAATTTCAATAAAAATTCAAGGGATTTCATATGTCGATGATTTGAAAATGTTTTGGTATTGAAATAATTTGATGTGTCATTGCTACCGTTGGACCCTTGGGTCAATGATGCCCTGGGAGTCGGGCTGCCCATAGGATCGTAGGGGTCGATGCCTTTGGATGCTTGGAGACCGGTGATCCCCAGAGGTTCCTTGGGAGTGTCGGGATGCCCGAATGTATGACGATACATATTTCGGAGGGTAGGGGCAACCATTGCCGTGGTTAGTCCCGGAGATTCCTCATGATGCTGGGTAAGGTGCGAGATGCAAGAGGTGAGACATGACATGCTCTGGTTGCCCGGTGATTGAAAAATGGAACCAGAGGCTTTCGTGACGCCAGGTTGGGTGCGAATGCCTAGAAGGACGCAAACACTGGTCCTCCAGGAGAAAAATCTTTTGAGTTTTAAAACTGAATGTGCTACTAAGTTGCGCCGAATTATGAGACAAAATTGTGTGGCACGGAATGAGACATGTCATGACAGTTTGGTCTTATAATCAGGACCCATGTGATTGAAATGATGTGTTCTGGTTTTGAAACTGCACTTGTTATCACTTGGAAAAGTTCCATTGATTTGATGCATACTCATTCCTTTGGTTATGTGTTTTATGAATTTTGCATGAAATTATATTGTGATGGTTCTGCAAGATATAGTTTAGTAGATCTTTTGTTGTCGGGTGGTTGTAGGGACTAACATTTTAGACTAGACAAGATGCTTCTGCCACCCGCACCTCCCAGTACATTCAATGGATTCCCGATCGAATTACAGTTGGAGCGGTCGGAGTATCAGGACCCTAAGGTGCGAGGACTGACGTTCGTACCGATGAGAGTCATTATGGTGTTTAATACCGGTCTTCCCATTGGCCCTGTACTTCAAGAGTACATCGTCGTATTTGTCCGTCGGTATAGACGAACGCTGGGGCCATTGCCGTCGCCACTAGCAAATGGACCAAGTGGCTAGGTGTGATCATGAGATGGGGTTAGCAGAGGAAGAAATTTTTTGGACGCCGACACTAAACGATGGACTTTATGTTTATAACTGATGGAAATGTCGGGTATCTTTTGAAGTATGGTCAAGTATAGAAAATTATGGCATTTTGATGTACGGACTAACAATTTTCCATCTAGATATGTTAATAAAAGTGTTCGGCTATTACCTATAAAGATATTTAGTTGGTGTGCATCATTTTCTGAATATAGGAAAGGGAGATGTTGGATACGCTTCCACCATATTTTGTGCAGGGACCAATGGAAAGGATATAGACCCCCAGAACTCATGGATTTATCGAAATCCTTTGGTATCAAAGTATCAGACTTTCAGATTGAGAGAAAGTTTGTGATATGTGGCAACCCTAACGGATCGGGGGCCATCGGGGGTGCCACAGAGCTATGGGTCGCCACATATCACCAATTTTCTCTCAACCTAAAAGTCTAACACTCTAATACCAAAGGATTTTGATAAATCCATGAGTTCTTGGGGTCTATATCATTTCCATTGGTCCTTGCGCAAAATATGGCGGAAGTGTATCCAACATCTCCTTTTCCTATATTTAGAAAATGATGCACACCAACTAAACATCTTTATAGGTAATAGCCGGACACTTTTATTGACATATAACTAGATGGACAATCGTTAGTCAGTACATCAAAATGTCGTAGTTTTCAATACTTGGCCATACTTCAAAAGATACCCGATATTTCCAATAGTTACAAACATAAAGTCTATTGTTTAGTGTTGGTGTCCAAAAATTTCTTCCTTTGCTGACCCCATCTCACGATCACACCCAGCCACTCGGTCCATTTGTTCATAGTGGCAGCAGTGGCCCCAGCGTTCGTCTATACCGACGGAAAAATACAGCTATGTACTCTTGGAGTATAGGGCCGGTGGGAAGACTAGTATTGAATAACATAATGACTCTCACCCGTACAAACATCAGTCCTTGCACCTCAGGGTCCCAATACTCCGACCGCTCTCACTGTAATTCGAACGGGAATCCATAGAATGTAACGGGAGGTGTGGGCAGTAGAGACATCTTGTCTAGTCTAAAATGTTAGTCCCAAAAGGGGTGAGTACAACCACCTAGTAGCGAAAGATCTACTAAACTTTATTGTGCAGAACCATCACAATCTAATTTCATGCAAAATTCATAAAACACAACCAAAGGAATGAATATGCATCAAATCAATGGAACTTTTCCAAGTGATAACAAGTGCAGTTTCAAAACCAGAACACATTATTTCAATCACAAATGTCCCGATTATAAGACAAAACTGTTATGACACGTTTCATTCAGTGCCACACAATTTTGTCTCATAATCTGGCACAACTCAACAGCACATTTAGTTTTAAAACTCAAAAGTTTTTTCTCCCGGAGGACCAGTGTTTGCGACCTTCTAAGCATTCGCACCCAACCTTGTGTCACAAAAGCCTCTGATTTCATACTTCAGTCATCGGGCAACCGAAGCGTGTCATGTCTCACCTCCAGGCATCTTGCACCTCACACAGCATCACGGGAAATCTCCGGGTCTAACCACGGCAATGGTTGCCCCTACCCTCCGAAATACGTATCGTCATACATTCGGGCATCCCGACACTCCCGGGGAACCTCTGGGGCTCACTGGTCCCTAGGCATCCAGAGGCATTGACCCCTATGATCCTATGGGCAACTCGACTCCCGGGGCATCGTTGACCCGAGGGTCCAACGGCAGCAATGACACATCAAATTATTTCAATACCAAAACATTTTCAAATAATCGACATCTGAAATCCCTTGAATTTTTATTGAAATTTGAGTATTGAATGATTTACTGAATGCCAAAACCATCATTACTAGGTAATAAACCAAGATTTTCACCCTTGAGATAAATTTGAGAAAACTCGGAATAAAGGCAACCAAAATCAAAATGTATAGTTTCAGTAATAATTTTGGAAGAACCAATAAATGAACTCAGAAAATACTAAATTTTTAGTATGTTATAAATAAGACCTAAGGGAAATAATTTCATGAAGGACACTAAGTCTAATTAGTTATGTACAGAGAGCAGTAAATCACACAACTCAGCAGCAGATTTCTTCCATCGACTAGAATTCACACTCCAGCAGAAAAGCACCGCACACTAAAATAAGTTTGTGCCAACTATATTGATCCCAAAAATCTGACCAAAATATATGTTCTAGTTTAAACAATTTCTCACAACTTCCATGAAGAAGTCGAGACCAAATTCGTACTAGAAATCTCTGTAGAAATTGACAAAGCCACAGAGCTACACATGAGTTGTTCTGGGCAGTATGGATTCAGTATAAATCCACGCCCACACCTTGGCTACCTTACTTCCAAAAGTCCACCAAAATCTGTTTTCGATTGAAGTTCAAAGGAATCGAAAACACACATAGAAAACCCGAGCATTTCCTCAATCCCCTAATCCCAATCTACCTCAATCATTCAAAAATTTAGTATCCAACATCCAAACTCAAATATATCCAAATCTAACTGCACTACATCAGACAACAACAGCATTGCATTATATAGGCTAGTAGACTTTCACTTGCCTTAGATCCGACGGTGTTGACGGCAAGAAATCGAGAAGCTCGCGGTCATAGACACAGCTCGGCAACAGCAAGTGCGAGCGGGCGTTGTCGGCAATGCGCGTGCACGAGCGGAGAGGGGGACTTCCTTCTTTTCCTCTCACTCACGCTCGCTGCTTTCTCTCTCACTCGCTGCTCTCTCTCTGCCTTATTTCGCTCGGTTATTCTCTCTCTTGCTCTCATTTCCGAGCCATTTTGTTCCTTCGTTGGTTGACTTTATGGGTCAACAAAGGTAAATTCTCGGTGGCTACGGAAAGAACGGACGGCTGCATCTACCTGTGTCCATGCGTAAGGGTCTCTTTTGACTTTGCTATTGCCACCTTGCTTCCCCATGCAAGGGATGTCCTCAGCAAAGCCACATTCTCCCTTTTTGCTGTCCACCGAAGGAAGAGCTACGTGGCTCTTGGTCAACAATCATCTCCCATAATTGACCAGCTGCATGGAATCTCCACGAACGCGCATGGAAGATGGGTGACGTGAATGCATGGTCGGGGAAATAGGGTCTTCGAGCAGCATGGGCTGTATGGGTCAATTTCCTATTTGTTTATTGGTCTGCACAATGGAGAGACGTGCATGGTCCTCATGCATGGCCATGGAATCCATAGATTTCATGTCTTAATGGAAGAAAGTAGATGGACTCGGCTGCATGGGCGTGAAATGGAGTCTCTTGGCTCCTTCGCCGAGGGTACATACTCAATGGGGACGGCTAAAGTTTGAATGATAGGTAACTTGTCGACATATTATTTGGAATGAGCCTTAGTCTTGCTAGAACGTAAGAAAGATTTTCGACGAGACTATAATTTATTCTATGATCGGACCATTACTAAACGTAACGTATTGGTCCAACGATGATAATGAAACGGTGTCCACAAATGGTACCAATGACATAGTCCGACGATACTTCCGTTGATCTATCACAGACTGTCACATATTCGAGGGTCAACAAAAATCCGGATGTCACAATTCTCCCCTCCTTAGAGAATTTCGTCCTCGAAATTGGACATTGCTCACGTATCGTTAAAAAGATGAGGGTACCTTTGCCGCATTTCTTTATTCACTTTCCCATGTGGCATCTTCCATATTATGATGTCGCCATAATATCTTAACTAGTGAAATTTTTTTGGTCCGAAGGACTTGTTCCTTTCGAGCCAGTACTCGAATCAGCTCTTCCAAGTATCTTACTTTCTCATTCACTTTGATGGCTTCATGATCGAGTATGTGTCTAGGGTTAGGCTGATACTTCCTCAACATTGACACATGGAACACATCATGTAAATTTGCCAGCTTAGGAGGTAATGCTAGCCGATAAGCTACGTCTCCTATTCTTTCAAGTATCTCGAAGGGTCCAACAAATCTAGGGCTCAACTTGCCCTTCCTCTCAAATCGTGATATTCCTTTCATCTGGGATACTTTAAGAAATACGTGATCTCCTACGTAAAATTCCAAGGGTCCTCTATGATATAGCTAGTATAAGTACCTAGAGGGGGTGAATAGGTATATAAAAGATTTTTCTTTGATAATTGCACAATACTAGACAGTTGATGGATTTGAGACAAACGATAATCAAAGTAAGACTGAGAGAAGAGAAAATTGAACACGCGGTTTATAGTGGTTCGGCTTATGTCAAGCCTACGTCCACTATTCTACACTAACAGCCTATTGGCTGGATTCCACTATGAACAAAAGAGAAGTTACAGCACGGCTTTGCCTTGATTCCACAGTGTAGATGTTCTACCACACCTCCTCAAGATTTCTCACAAATATAGACTCTCTTTTGTATACAAGTATTCGCTCAAAGGAATTGTCTAAACAAAAAGGAGCTTCAGACTTTGGAATTCTTCTATCGTGCACACCTCGACAACTTAGAACGTCTTCCTTATATACTCTTTTATGCCATCATACCCGTTGGCACTTACCAAAGGAATTCCTCCAATCTACCCGTTGGACGAAATCAATTAGGAAGATTATCCGAGCTATTAAAGGAACGTGTCGATAGCCCATCAATCCTGTTTGCCCATACAATCAGGATCTCGGTTTCCATAAGTAGAACCTTCCAATAATATTTAGGCAATCACCGGATCTTCAATTATCGAGTCAATCTTCGATCAATCAAAGGACTCCGTTATGTCTTTTCCAACCACGAGATCTTCTCAAGTTGATAAGGTTTAATCCTTAACGAAACATCCAGTTATGGATAACCTTTCTTCAACGGATTAGAGACTGTCAATGAGGATAGACTTTGAGTCTTGAGTCTGGCTGTCCGGAGGTCTTCAAACTTTAAATAGCAGAGTCTGCAAGCCTTCAGACTAGACTGATGGAAACGTTTTGTGAGCTTCAAAACACTTCAAGAAGATTTCTCCAACAATCTCCCCTTTTTGATGGTGACAAAACTTTCCTGCAGATTTGGATAACTTTGACCGCAAAACATTTCTCAAACACATATGCATATCTTATAGAGGTAAATGGCTAAATGAATAACACTAGAATCTGCAACCACAGAAAATAGGTTAGTCTAGTATACGATAAAGCCATCCATAAGATATCAATACTAGTTAATAGAAGCAGTCGAGTCCAAGTCTAGTTCAGTTCTCATCCAGACACAAAGTCAAACAGAGTTCAAACAACAAAACAATCCAACAAACAGTCCAACAAACCACACGATTAAAAGTTTAATGATTGAAAGTTTGTTCAAATCTTGCATCTCTCCCCCTTTTTGTCAGCATTAAAAAGGATGAGATGAAGTCAAGATTGCTTGGGAACGCAACAAGGTGGAAATCTTCCATAGCGACGATGCCTTCCAGCCTTTTCAAGTCTTCCTTCAGTTGTGCAATCTCCTCACCCTTGGCATTGGCCTGAATCTAAACAGAGAGGGCTTGGATCTTATCATTCAATGAACATGAAGAAACTTGACCCGCATTCTGCAAGTTTTGAACCTCACAACCCAAGGCATAAATTTGACCTCACATCTCCAAGAGAATATCCATGATTCGCGAAAATCTGCTGTATTATCGGTCGAGTACTTGCTTGCCCGATCGATGGAGTAAATGCGGACGATGGTAGATCAGCATAATTTCGCGAGGTTTGGCGATGAGACTTCATGACCTTCTTCTGGGCGAGGCATAAACATCCTCCGGGTTTGCGGGTGAGCGATTGACTCCTTCACTTGCATCGGGATATGAAGACTTTCCTCCTTTCTCTTGATCCCCCTGTTTCCATGCCTACGGGTGGAGAAGAGAGTTCCTCGGGTTCTCCTTCTTCTCTTCTTTCTTCTTGAGTCTTTCCTCCTCTGCTTCTTTTTCAGCTTCTCTTTCTTCTTCTTCCTTCTCCTCTGCTTCTTTCGTCATTTGTTCCGATTCTTTACGTGGGAACAGGACAACTTAAATTCTTCAAAGCCATTGCGAGAGATGGTGATGTCTTCCTCATCATCTTCATCCTCAACGAGAGAGCTCTTCTTCTCTTGGATGGAGCAACCATGGGCTCCTTCCCTTTTCTTTTAGATGCAGAAGAGATTTGATGAGTTTTGGCAGGAGTCTTCTCCTTGAATTTCTCCAACTCCTTGCTCAGTTCCTTCAGACGCATTTTGGTCACCATTTTCAGTCCTACCACCATATGATCGCATGGTCGAACACAAAAGATTTGCGGAGGCTGAATATTCAGATGTCGAATAACTTCGTAACAAGGCTTGGGTAAGGGAGTTGACCTCTGTCCTTCATCATTGCTCTATACATGTGAAACATAACGAGTGTGAGGAGAGAAAACTTTTTCCCGAGAGAGGATGGCATACATCGGCTTTGCCTCGAACTTGAAACATCGGTCTTGGAAGTTGATTTCGGTCGGAGGCAATTGATCACAATCTTGTGAAGCAAGATGTTGAATGCACTCATCCTTAAGTAGGTGATCTTCTCCTCTGTTCTCCTGTCCTTCACCAATTCCGGTGTGGCGAGCAATGGAAACTTTGATCGATTGATATCTTCCTCTTTCAACTCCTAACACATCTGCCAGCATATTCATATCCACAACATAGTCTTGGTCTTTAATGCTGAAAGAGAATCTATTCGCATCCAAAAAGCTAAGATTTGAATAGAAATATGCAGTTAATTCAGCATAGGCCTCTGTAGTGTCAGAGCAGAACTTTTCAAGTTGAAGATAACGAACTTTTCCCTCAAGTTCACATTCACGGCATCCGAGAAAATCAAAATCCACACTCCTAGGGTTTATTACCCCACGCTTCAGCAATTTCGAGTACAGATCCTTTTGTTCCTTCGATTTGAACAAATCTCCCATTTTTCCTTGATTTTCAACCGCAACACCCATTTTCGGTTGAAATTGGCTGTACAATTTGTCATCATCATTCCCATCTACAGGATTCGGCCCCGATCACGAGGATCACTTGGGATATTTGCAAGGGTTTCTCGGCCACCCCTTTACGAGCAATTCCCAAACTTTCCATTTTTCGCAGAAAGATTTATTCGTTACCATATCCTTTGTCTTTAAGAAAATCATCAACACAGTTCAAAGGAGTACGAGTTCCTTTTAAGGAACGATATAGCTTGTAAATATAAGCGGGCTTTTGAACTCTTATAGGGTTTGCATCCTCGATGATTTCTTCTGTTGTTGATGATCAACGCCTTGAGGACTAGATGGAGGAGAATGACGCTGAGAATGTTGTGGGCTCGGTTCTTTACGGAGACACTTCTTCTTGTAAGATCGAAGTGCGTAGGCCCCTCACTCATTCGCCGTGGTCCCCTGCTTGCGATTCTCGAAGACTTTCTTGAAGATGACATCTTTCTCAGTTTTTGGAATATTCCTTGCTTGACTTTCCCAAGAAAGATTACAACTTTTTGAAGATTAAAGAAGACAAACGGGAATGGAGGATCGATGCTTTCTAGGGTTTTTCAGAGTAAAGTGAAGAGGAATCAACGGTGCACGATCGGTTAAAAAGAGATAAACGAAGCTGTCACAAAGGAAATAAAAAGATGCCTTTTAAAAATAACTGTCTTTTTCCGCAAAAATAGCCATTTAAAAAATAACTTCCTTTTTGAAAATGAAACAATGCAATAATTACATTGATTAAATATAGCAACAATTTAAACACGTCGACGATCGTACCTTTTCAAGATAAGATTAGAGAGAGAAAGACTTACGGTCTGACAGTCGTACCAAGACTATCTTACGGATAAAGTCTTGTATGCGAGTCGAAAGTCTTTAGACTTTGATTTTCTCATACCTCAAAATGTTGAGTTTGGAACGGATAGATTCAAATTGATTTTTCTCCAAAGGCTTTGTGAATATATCCGCTAGTTGGTTCTTTGAGTCAACAAATTGAATTGACACATCTCCATTTTGAACATGGTCTCTAATAAAGTGATGTCGAATCTCTATATGCTTTGCTCTTGAGTGGAGAATTGGATTTTTGGTGAGGTTGATAGCGCTGGTGTTGTCGCAATTAATCTCCGTGCATGAGTCTTCAATTTCAAAGTCTCTTAGCTGTTGTTTTATCCATAGAATTTGCGAACAGCAACTTCCAAGGGCTACATACTCTGCTTCTGTTGTTGAAAGAGACACAGTGCTTTGTTTCCTTGAAAACCAAGACATTGTCCTGCTTCCAAGCAACTGGCAAGTTCCCGAAGTGCTCTTTCTATCAACTCTGCAACCAGCCAGATCTGCGTCTGAATATCCCAGAAGATTAAAGTCTCACTTCTTAGGATACCAAAGACCGATGCTTGATGATGAAGCAACGTATTTAATAATACGTTTCACAAAAGACGAGATGGGATTCTCTAGGATCTGATTGAAACCTAGCACGGATGCAAACACTCAACAAAATGTCGGGTCTAGAAACGGTAAGATAAAGAAGTGAACCAATGATGCTCTGCCTGACTTTTGATCAACTTTCTTCCCTTCTTCATATTTGTCTATTCTTTCAAGTATCTCGAAGGGTCCAACAAATCTAGGGCTCAACTTGCCCTTCCTCTCAAATCGTGATATTCCTTTCATCTGGGATACTTTAAGAAATACGTGATCTCCTATGTTAAATTCCAAGGGTCCTCTATGATATAACTAGTATAAGTACCTAGAGGGGGGTGAATAGGTATATAAAAGATTTTTCTTCGATAATTGCACAATACTAGAAAGTTGATGGATTTGAGACAAACGATAATCAAAGTAAGGCGAGAGAAGAGAAAATTGAACACGCGGTTTATAGTGGTTCGGCTTATGTCAAGCCTACGTCCACTATTCTACACTAACACAACCTATTGGGTTTGGATTCCACTATGAACAAAAGAGAAGTTACAGCACAGCTTTGCCTTGATTCCATAGTGTAGATGTTCTACCACACCTCATCAAGATTTCTCACAAATATAGACTCTCTTTTGTATACAAGTATTTGCTCAAAGGAATTGTCTAAACAAAAGGAGCTTCGAGACTTTGGAATTCTTCTATCGTGCACACCTCGACAACTTAGAACGTCTTCCTTATATACTCTTTTATGCCATCATACCCGTTGGCACTTACCAAATGAATTCCTCCAATCTACCCGTTGGACGGAATCAATTAGGAAGATTATCCAGAGCTATTAAAGGAACGTGTCGATAGCCCATCAATCTGTTTGCCCATACAATCGGGATCTCGGTTTCCATAAGTAGAACATTCCAATAATATTTAGGCAATCACCGGATCTTCAATTATCGAGTCAATCTTCGATCAATCAAAGGACTCCGTTATGTCTTTTCCAGCCACGAGATCTTCTCAAGTTGATAAGGTTTAATCCTTAACGAAACATCCAGTTCTGGATAACATTTCTTCAACGGATTAGAGACTGTCAATGAGGATAGACTTTGAGTCTTGAGTCGGCTGTCAGGAGGTCTTCGGACTTTAAATAGCGAGTACGCAAGCCTTGGACTAGGCGATGGAAACGTTTTGTGAGCTTCAAAACACTTCAAGAAGATTTCTCCAACACTCTACATTTATTTGCGTAGCTTTTCTTTTACCCATTTCGTTTCAATAAACGGGAATTCTATGAGTTTAACCGTGCTTCCGCTGCACTACTTTGATAAAATTATCCTAGAAACATTGCCCATTCCAGTATGATGCATAGTTCGGTTCATTCCTATCCCCTTTTGCCATCCTAGAAGCCTGCCAGGAGCCGCTCCTTGCTCAGGTCCTCTGACTTAGGCGTCCACTCCTTGCCCTCATCGGACTGAGTTGTTATAGGTCCACCAGCTTTCGCTTGGTTTGAACCCGAACTACACATCTATTGAAGGGGTCTCGTTTCGATAGAGACTAACTTATAGAGATATTATCCGCTTGGCCTATCCCGCACTAAGCCTCACGGTTTTATTCTTGGCACATGGGTAAGTATTATCGCAAGAGATCATCCATCCTAGTCCGTTGCTTACGGAGCTAGTCCATTCCCACGATGATGTCAAAGTCATACATAACTATCACTACGAAGTCCATTTTTAGATCTTGTCCCCTTATGGTTATCTTATGCTTCTTACATACTAAAGTGGACAACACCATATTCTTTAATGGTGTAGAAACACAAAGAGGAGTCTCAAGAGATGTAGTTTCTATCTTACTTAATTGTCCATACCTTTCAGACATAAAAAAAAATGCGTAGCATTTGTATCAAACAACACATATGCCTTTTTTCCATTTATAGAAATCGTACTTGAGATAACATTTTTGGAAGCTTCCACTTCCTCTTGGGTGACTGTGTACACCCGTCCTTGTGTTGATGGCCTCTGTGGATTCCTTGGTGGATGTGGTCCAGTTGCACGGTGCTACACTTGTCACATCGAGCTGACATTCGGCTGCGACTCATCTTGTGGACAATTTCTCTTAAAATGTCCTATTTGCCCACAACCATAACATCTCAGTTGGCTATTGCAAGGTCCTGGCCTATGTTGTCCACCACACCTCTGACAAGTATTACTTTGGTAGGGTACTTTCCCTAAAGTTGGGCCACTCTTGACTTTTCCAAAATTCCCAAAGTTACTCTTTTTCTTAGATTCCTAAGGCTGACCTTGATCAAGATAGGGTCTCTTACCTCGTCAGACATCACTAAAGGTCAATTGCCTCCTACACTCTGATTACTCTCTCGTTAATTCCCACTCCACCAACTGTGCCATTTCATAAATTTCATTATAATCCCTCATATTCAGAGGCACTAGTTGTTTCCTAATATCAGTTCTTAGCCCCTTCAAGAATCTCTTAGCCTTTTCCTCTCGATCCTCAATCAATCTAGGAGCGTACCTAAACAATTCATAAATTTTGGCTTCATACTGGTCTACCGTCAGCTCCCTTTGTTCTAATTAAACAAATTCTGTGATTTTCATCTTTGGCACAATCAGAGAAATGCTTTCTATTGAAAGCTCTAACAAACTCATCCCAATTTATGTTAGTACCAGGTGGAAAGATCATGTCTCTTGAAGCTCTCCACCAAAATTTTGCATTTCCCTCCAATTAATACTCTGCCAAAATTATCTTCTCAGCATCATTATAGTTCAACAACCAGAAAATCTTTTCTATTCCCTCAATCCATTGTTCCGCCTCCTCAGGATTTCCCATTCCAGTAAACTTAGGTGGTTTCAACTTCAGGAATTGTTCCACCAATCCTTGAGTACGGTGTTCTGCTCCGAGTTGTTGCTAAGCTTGTCTTTCCATCAAATTTCCTATATTGGCCAATGCCTGCAGGATATCTTCCATATGGGGTTTAGCCCTTGAAGCAGAGGCTTCGGCCCTTGGTGGGTGAGAACTCCTAGTTCGCACCATATCTTCCTGCAGTTTACCCAACATTTGCCTTAGGAACAATTAGTGATCCAATGTCACTAGTCAAGTAATAAAATAAAGGTGTTTCTAAAGTCACATAAGTAACATAAAATGTTACTTGCATGCAAAGGTAACTCACAATCGTTACCTGTATTTTTACGAGTGAAAATCAATCACCCGTTGTTCATAATTAGTCAACTACCCTTGGTTAGTATCTTATAGTGTGCATCATTATATCCTCATTTCCTATTAATGCACCTTATCACTCCAAATAAAACCATAGCTCTGATACTACTCGAGCTACCCCCCAACGACCCACGATCTCATTAGGGCCACATATCACCAACTTTCTCTCAACCTAAAAGTCTGATACTCTAATACCAAAGGATTTCGATAAATCCATGAGTTTTGGGGGTCTATATCCTTTCCATTGGTCCCTGCGCAAAATATGGCTAAAGCATATCCAATATCTCCCTTCCCTATATTTAGAAAACGATGCACACCAACTAAACATCTTTATAGGTAATTGCTAGACACTTTTATTGACATACAACTAGATGGACAATCGTTAGTCGATACATCAAAATGCCGTAGTTTTCTATACTCGACCATAATTCAAAAGATACCCAACATTTCCAACAGTTACAAACATAAAGTCCATCGTTTAGTGTCAACCTCCAAAAATTTCTTCCTCTACTAACCCCATCTCATGGTCACACCTAGCCACTCGGTCTGTTTGTTGGTGGCGGTGGCAGTGGCCCCACCATTCGTCCATACCAACAGACAAAGACGACGATGTACTCCTAGAGTACAAGGCTGGTGGGAAGACCGGTATTGAACAACATAATGACTCTCACCCCTACAAACATCAGTCCTCGCACCTCAGGGTCCTAATACTTCGACCGCTCCCACTATAAGTCGATGGGGAATCCATAGAATGTACAGGGAGGTGCAGGCAGCAGAGGCAACTTGTCTAGTCTGAAATATTAGTCCCCAAAAAGGTGAGTACAATCACCAGTAGCGAAAGATCTACTAAACTATATCGTGTAGAACCATCACAATCTAATTTCATGCAAAATTCATAAAACACATAACCAAAGGAATGAGTATGCATCAAATCAATGGAATTTTTCCAAGTGATAACAAGTGCAGTTTCAAAACTAAAACACATCATTTCAATCACAGGGTCCCGATTATACGACCAAAATATTATAACACGTCCCATTCCATGCCACACAATTTTGTTTCATAATCCGGCGCAACTTAGCAGTACTTTCAGTTTTAAAACTCAAAAGATTTTTCTTCCGGAGGATAAGTGTTTGCGTCCTTCCAGGCATTCGCACCCAACTTAGCATCACAAAAGCCTCCGGTTCCATATTTCAATCACTGAGCAACCGGAGCGTGTCATGTCTCACCTACAGGCATCTTGCACCTCACCTAGCATCACGAGGAATCTCCAGGACTAACCACGGCAATGGTTGCCCCTACCCTCTGAAATATGTATCGTCATACATCCGGGCATCTCGACACTCTCGGGGAACCTTTGGGGCTCACTGGTCCCAGGCATCCGAGAGGCATCGACCCCTACGATCCTATGGGCAACCCGACTCCCGGAGTATTGTTGACCCGAGGGTCCAACAGCAAGAATGACACATCAAATTATTTCAATACCAAAACATTTTCAAATCATTGACATCTGAAATTCCTTGAATTTTTATCGAAATTTGAGTATTGAATGATTTATTGAATGCCAAAACCATCGTTTCTAGGTAATAAACCAAGATTCCTTCACCCTTGAGATAAATTTGAGAAAACTCGGAATAAAGGCAACCAAAATCAGAATGTATAGTTTCAGTAATAATTTGGGAAGAACCAATAAATGAACTCAGAAAATTCTAAATTTTTAGTATGTTATAAATAAGACCTAAGGGAAATAATTTCATGAAGGACACTAAGCCTAATTAGTCATGTACAGAGAGCAGTAAATCACACAACTCCGCAGCAGATTTCTTCCATTGACCAGAATTCACACTCCAGCAGAAAAAGCACCGAACACTAAAATAAGGTCGGAAAATCTGGCAAAAATATGTCCTAATTTAAATAATTTCTCACAACTTCCATCCATGAAGAAGTCAGGACCAAATTCATACTAGAAATCTCTGTAGAAATTTACAAAGCTACAGAGTTGCACACGAAATGTTCTGGGCAGTATGTATTCAGTAGAAACCCACGCCCACACCTTGGCTACCTTACTTCCAAAAGTCCACCATAATCTGTTTTCGATTGAAGTTCAAAGGAATCTAAAAAACACATAGAAATCCCGAGCATTTCCTCAATCCCCTAATCCCAGTCTACCTCAATCATTCAAAAATTCAGTATCCAACATCCAAACTCAAATATTTTCAAATCTAACTGCACTACATCAGACAACAACAGCATTGCATTACATAGGCTAGTAGACTTTCACTTGCCTTAAATCCGACGGTGTTGACGGCGAGAAATCGAGAAGCTCGCGGTCACAGACACGGTTGGCAACAGCAAGTGTGAGCGGGCGGCGTCGGCAGCGCGTGTGCACGGGCGGAGGGGGCAACCTCCTTTTCCTCTCACTCATGCTCGCTGCTTTCTCTCTCACTCGCTGCTCTCTCTCTCTCTCTCTCTCTCTGCCCTATTTTGCTCGGTTATTCTCTCTCTTGCTCTCATTTCCGAGCCATGTTGTTCCTTCGTTGGTTTACTTCATGGGTCAACAAAGGTAAATTCTCGGTGGCTGCGGAAAGAACGGATAGCTGCATCTACCCGTGTCCATGCGTAAGAGTCTCTTTTGACTTTGCTGCTGCTACCTTGCTTCCCCATGCAAGGGACGTGTCCTTAGCAAAGCCACATTCTCCCTTTTTGCTATCCACCGAAGGAAGAGCTACATGGCTCTTGGTCAACAATCATCTCCCATAGTTGACCAGCTGCATGGAATCTCCACGAACGTGCATGGAAGATGGGTGACGTGAATGCATGGCCGGGGAAATAGGGTCTTCGAGCAGCATGGGCCGCATGGGTCAATTTCCTATTTGTTTGCTGACCCGCACAATGGAGAGACGTGCATGGTCCTCATGCATGGCCATGGAATCCATAGTTTTCATGTCTTAATGGAAGAAAGTAGATGGACGTGGCTGCATGGGCGTGAAATGGAGTCTCTCGGCTCCTTCGCCTAGTGTACATACTCAATGGGTACAGCTAAAGTTCGAATGATAGGTAACTTGTTGACATATTATTTGGAATGAGCCTCAGTCTCGCTAGAACGTAAGAAAGATTTTCGACGGGACTATAATTTATTCTATGATCAGACCATTACTAAACGTAACATATCGGTCCAACGATGATAATGAAATGGTGTCCACAAATGGTACCAATAACGTAGTCCGACGATACTTTCGTCAATCTATCATGGACTGTCACGTATTCAAGGGTCAACAAAAATCCAAATGTCACAATTGGCCACTAGTCGTTTTTATCGTCTCAATGAGAACTATGACCCTGCACTATCATAAATGAGTTTTGATTCACTGAAAATCAAAAAGGGGGGCGAACAGTGCGGGCGTGTTGGGATTTCCATCCCCGAGCATCCGACTGTAATGTTTCTCAAAATTTCAACCAAAAACAATTTATAAACATCGACATTGATCAGGAAACATGAACATCATTACTCTGATGCCAATGTAGGAAACGAATTTCTATAAATCGAATTGATACTCGAATGATCAAATACTGAAAAATGAATGTGGAAACGAGCCTCGGAAACATGTAAGATTGATCAAAAGTATATCACGGAGACAGATATACCTTGGTTGCTATAGATTAAGTACCATCGCAGTCTCAGAGGAATCATTTGAAGCCTTGGAGTTCCATTCTTTAAGAGGAAGTATATTGTTTCAAGAGGAAGAAAAAATGGAGAAGCGTATTTTTCTTTGGAACACTACGGGTAATGTTATCCCATTTTATTTTTTTTTTTTATATTGTAGTTATTTTCACTTAGAAAATAACTGTCCTTTCATCTTATGAGCCCTTCACTTACGGGCCAGATTTTGACCCAACATAAGCGAACGGGCTTAATTTGGTTCATCAAATAAAAAACCATCCGATGCTAATTTAGTTTTGTTAGTGAAGTAGAGTTGAAAACAAGCTTATCAAGCACTTTATTAAGTTCGACTTGAGCTAAAAAAAGGACCTTTCGTGTTGAATCAAGTAGAACTCACAAGCAGTTTAGAGGTCAATCCCTCTCAATTCGACTATATCCCTCTTTTAACTAGTTGCACAACTTGATGCAATAAAAAATTTCATGTCTAATTCGTTACGTGCAGCTATACATTCTCTGATTATAATTAATTGTAGAAAAAAATCATTTTATGAAGAGTAAGGAATTGACTTATCCCATTTCCTTTTTCTCTTGGGGTTTAATGTGGTTGGCAACACGGTGCTCTCGCGAGATTTGTTGTACCCAAAATCGAAGGATGTGCTCGAGTTCTACGATGCCATGAACCGGGTCGCGGAGTGGGCCGGCAAGCCTAACGTAGCCGACTTCATGCCGTGGTTGAAATGGTGGGATCCACAGGGGATCAAGACAAGCATGGCAAAGGACATGGGTCGAGCCATGAAGATTGCGGAAGGCTTCATGAAAGAGAGGTTGGAGGAGCGAAAGCTAAGGGGAGAGATGAGGACGACGAATGACTTCTTGGACGCGTTATTGGATTATGAGGGCGATGGAAAAGAAGATCCTCACAAAATCTCCTCCCAGAACGTCAACATAATCATTCCGGTAAGTTTGCTCCTCCCTTGCACGTCCAACACGGCCTCACAGTTTTGATTATCGATTACCATCTTAGAGATATTAGGTCAAATTCAGTTTATTAAGTGGTGCAGTTAACTTAATTGACACTGAAACAAGATCACATCACACGTCAAGGACACGTTTTAGTATTTAATATTAAAGTAAGGGTGGCGCTATTGTCACCCCTCATATGATTAAATTCACTCACTTTGCACCAAAAAGACAAAATTGCTCTTAATCATTCAATTAGTAATTTAAGGTGGTAGCTCAAACTTATTTATTTTCCTTCTTTTCTTGTTTTTCTTCTTTTACGTAGGATCTATTTATCATAATCTAGATTTAACATGTTTCATTTTGGTTTATTGTGGGTATCCCATGTATATGAAAGGCACTAAGTTTTCACTTTATTATTACAATTTACTTATGTAGACATTAATTTATTCATGAAGAAAATTTTCCAATAAATCAAATTCTTTTTAACGTTGTCTAACAATTTAGTTGATTAATTGACTAGAAAAATTTTAACACATACACTTTCTTAACGCAATAACTTATTTATAAACTTTAACATTTGTTGTGCATGTCACCATTAAATCATTTATTGTCAGTTTGCACACATATACGGATAATGGGATGGTTGATGAAAAAAAGAAGAAGAAAAAGCCCCTGTAATTTTTTTTTGAAATAAATTCATGATCGCATTCTCCAATGTGAAACTTAAAAAGATAAAATGTAATTAAATCACAGTACTAATTAAATAAGAAATTTTTTTTATAAAAATTCAAGTGAAGTCTCATCATATTGGAATAACAAAAATTAATATCATCCATTAAGGTTAGTTTGGGAAAATGACATCCCATTCTGGCAGGCAATAAGAAAATAACTCTTTCTATATCACCAAACAAATGAAAACTAAACATTTTCCTTGAAAATACTTTTCCAAGAAAGTATTTTCCTTCATCATGAAATTTTTGGAGAAACAGCGGCACCCTAAATGTGTATCATGGAGATGGCCCATCTGGGCTCTTATCACATCCTGCTAAGCTGTAATTCGCAGTAGTATCACTCGAAAAAGAAGATCACGACTAGGATTCTTCAGTCACTAATACAACAAAATTTAGACTTTAAAGACCGAATCAGGAAGTGATAAGATTAAGGAACATATGGTGATTGATGAATTAACTAAAACACGACAATTTGGCATCCTTGAATTCAACTATGAGAAATTTCACGCATCCATTCAAATAGCAAACCTTTGATTTCATTCAATGATATCCACTCTATACAATGACCATAGAGAGGAAGAGGAAAGAAAGCAAGAGACTGGGGTTACTGGCCTAGGAAAAATACCAGAACAAATATTAATTTCCGTTGTGACTGCACTGATCACTTGCACATATTTTCTGGTCAAAGAATATGACATGCGCAACTCATATTTTGACCAAAGCACACATTAGTACAGCCAAATGGGTACTTTCTAAAATAGTTAAGACTATTTCACCATACTCTTTGCAATGCACTAGATCCACTACACAAAATCATATATAGAAGTGCAAGCATGCAAAAGAACAAAATGCAGAGTCACAGCCACTAGCCTCAAGCTTTAAGCTTGATCAAACTACTTGAACCAAACTTCAGCAACGTAAACATCTTCATGCACAGAAATGTATATTACTTTGCTTTTTATTACACGGTGGCTCTCTCGAGCAAATTGGGGAAAAAATCAATTTTAAGTTTTTGGAAAGAAGAGGACTGCTACCTGAATTGAGAACTGTTGGAGAAATCTTAGTGAAAGTGTTTTGAAGTTGACAAAACGTTTCCATCAGTCTAGTCTGAAGGTCTGCAAACTCTGTTAGTTAAAGTCTGAAGACTTCCGGACATCCAGACTCAAGACTCAAAGTCTATCCTCATTGACAGTCTCTAATCCGTTGAAGAAAGGTTATCTAGAACTGGATATTTTGTTCATGATTTAACCTTATCATCTGGAGAAGATCTCGTGGCTGGAGAAGACATATCAGAATCCTTTGATTGATCAAGTTTGATTCAATGATTGAAGATTCGATGATTGTCTAAATATTATTGGAAAGTTCTACTTATGGAAACCGAGATCCTGATTGTATGGACGAACAGGATTGATGGGCTATCAACACGTTCCTTTAATAGCTCGAACAATCTTCCTAATTGATTCCGTCCAACGGGTAGATTGGAGGAATTCCTTTGGTAAGTGCCAACGGGTATGATGGCATAAAGGAGTAAAGAAGGAAGACGTTCTTAGTTGTTCGAGGGGTGTGCGATAGAAGAATTCCAAAGTCTAAAGCTCCTATTTGTTTAGATAAATCCTTTGAGCGAATACTTGTATACAAAAGAGAGTCTATATTTGTGAGAGACCTTGAGGAGGTGTGGTAGAACATCTACTTTGTGGAATCAAGGCAAAGCTGTGCTGTAACTTCTCTTTTGATCATAGTGAAATCCAGCCGGTGGGCTATCAGTGCGGAAGAGTGGACGTAGGCTTGGAATAAGCCGAACCACTATAAATCCTGTGTTCAATTTTCTTTTCCTCACTCTCTCTACCTCGATCGTATTTCATTTTGTTAATTAAGAGAGAATTTACTTTCTATCATATGTTAAGAATCGCTTCCGTATATCGATAAATTGTTTAGGCACCTATTCACCCCCCTCTAGGTACTCATACTAGCAATATCAATTGGTATCGAGGCACTGTGTACTTACTTTATTTGAAGTGTTTTACTTCATAGTAAAAGATCAATGGCTAGTATGCTAGCACCAGGGCTGATAGAAGGGCAAAGCAATACCAGACCACCCTACTTTGGAAAGGATTACAACATCTAGAAGAACAAGATAAAAGCTTTCCTACTATCAAAGGATCCTCTGGAATGGGACGTTGTAGAAAAAGGAATTACTCCTACCACTGCATCAGTCTCTGAAAGAGGAAAAGAAACTGAAGAAACCAGCGGAATGTCTCGGGAAGAAATAATCAAGAGACAAACACTCGATGCAAAAGCAATTTACTCCTTATATTGTGCTTTATCACCAATGAATATAATAGAATATCTTCTTGTGGTACAGCAAAAGAAGTTTGGGACAGATTGCATATCACCTATGAAGGAGCAGTCAGTGAAGGAAACAGAATCAACATTCTTCTCGGTCAATACGAAGCCTTGAGAATGAAACCGGGAGAATCAATATCGACATGTTTAGTCGTTTTTAGATATTGTGAATGGTCTTGAAAATCAAGGTCAACCAACTTCGATCCCATGAAGGTAAACAAGCTACTCGTGGACTCTCCGAGTTGGAATCACATAAAGACTTCGATAAGAGAGACGAGAGAATTATGCCACTATCGTCGATGAGCTGATTGGAACTCTTGATCCTATGAAGTGGAAAGGATCAATGAAGATGAAGATCCAAGAGGTAAGAAATCCATTGCATTAAAATCAAATGATGATTCGATGTTACAGATTCTGAAGAAGATATGGACGATGAGGAGCTTGCTCTCATGATAAGAAGATTCAGAAAACTAAACGAAAAGGAAGAATGTTCAACTCAAAGAAACAAGGCTTTCAAAGACAGCAGACCAAATACATTGATGATGAGGAACCAAACAAAGATGTAGTCTGCTTTGAATGCAAGAAAAAGGGACACATCAGAACCGTCCCTCTTTTGAAGAAAAAGAAAGGAAAAGCTGAAAAATTTCGAAAAGCTCTCAAAGCTGAAACACTGGAGTGATACGAGTGTGAAGAAAGTGATAATGAATATGCCAATCTATGTTTGATGGCACAATCAGACTCAGACTCTGGATCAGACTCAGGATCAAACTCAGACAGTGAATTTGAGGCAAGTAATTTTAAAATTCCTGTCAAAGTTTCTAAATATATTGAGGAACTATCGTTAGTCTTAAGACTTCTCTCAAAAGTATTTCTAAACTAAAAAGGAAAACTCAGCCCTAAAACAAAAGGAAAAGGTTTTAGCGAGAAAAAGTTAAAAGTCTAGACTCGTCTGCATTTCCAATCTTAAAGAAAGTGAAGAAAATCTTTTAAAAGAAAATGCTTTCTTAAAACAGACTTATCTAATATATCAAAGAAATTTTCTATGGGATCTGAAAAACTTGAGAAAATTCTTTCAGCACAAAGACCTTACTTCAATAAGTCCAGTCCAGGGCATGACAGAAAGAAACAATTCCCTTGATTGATTTTCCTAAAGTAAAAGAAAGAATTAAGAAAAGGCTTTCAAGTGAGGATTACAAAAATCACCTCAAGAAAGTCTTTGTAAAACTTGTAGGTAGAAATGCTCTCAAATGTTCTAAGTGCAACAGTCCAGATCACTTTGAAAAAGAGTGTCCTATGGTATGGAAACCTATTAAGAAAGTATGGGCTAATACTGTTTATTTTACTAACACCAAAGGACCCAAGAAAATTTGGGTACCAAAGAAAGCTTGAGACTTTTGTTAAATGCGGTCTCCATCAAGAAACAGGTAAAGTGGTATCTTGACGGCGGATGCTCAAGACACATATGAGGAGACTCAAATTGCTTTATAAAGCTTGCTCAAGTAAATGGTGGAAAAGTTTCATTTGGAGGAAACAGCAAAGGAAGTATTGTGGGATTTGGAACCGTGAAAATTGGATCTCTCACAATAAGTAATGTTTCCTTAGTGGAAGGACTCAATTACAATCTTCTCAGCATTAGTCAATTGTGTGATCTTTGGTTTCAAGATCTCCTTTCAAGAAGGAACATGTTCCGGAATAAGTAAAGACTCTACTCAATCTTTTGGGTCGAAGACATGGAAACATATATCTTACGGATGTGAAACCAAATGAATCGCAATGTCTTATCTCAATACAAGACGAAGCAAACATGGCACAAAAAGCTTGGTCATGTCAACATGAAGCAATTAGCCAAAATTTCTTCAAAACAGCTTGTTCGAGGATTACCCAGTTGCCATACCAAAAGACCGATTCATGCACTCCATGTATTCCCGAGAAAGCGGGTAAGAAATTCTTTTAAGCCAATTAATTATGTCTCTACTAATCATGTACTACGGTTGCTGCATATGGATCTCTTCGGACCAACCAGAACTCAAAGTATTGGGGGTAAGAAGTATTGCCTAGTAATTGTTGATGATTACTCCCGTTTTAGTTGGGTATATTTCCTTACAAGTAAGTCCGAAACCTTTTCGTATTTTGTAAAATTTGCTAAAATGGTTCAAAATAAAAAAGGATGTGTTATATCTAGTATAAGAACAGATCATGGAGGTGAATTTGAAAATCAAGATTTTACAAAATTCTGTGATGAATCTCGCTGTAAGCATGTGTTTTCCTCTCCATATACTCCTCAGCAAAATGGAGTTGTGGAAAGAAAGAAACAGATCTCTTCAAGAAATGGCTAGAACTCTTTTAATTGAAAGTAAAATTTCTTCTCGATTTTGGGGCTGAAGTTTGTTTCAACAGCATGCTATATCATCAATAGAGTCTTCTTAAGATCTATTCTTCGAAAACCCCTTATGAGTTATTCAAAGAAAAGAAGCTTATTGTTTCATACTTTCATGTATTCGGTTGCAAATGTTTTATATTGAAAAATGCAAAAGATCAAGTTGGTAAGTTTGAAGAAAGATCAGATGAAGGTATCTTCCTTGGATATTCTACATCAAGCAAAGCCTACAGAGTCTATAACAAGAAGAACCAGACTGTGGAGGAGTCAATGAATGTCAAATTTCAAGACTCAACGCAAGATGAATCAAGTCAAACTCATCAAGAAGAGTCTGAACCTGCTACAGACTCTCCAAAGTCTACAACTCAAGAAGCATCTCAGACTCTGGAAAACCAGCTTCAAGATGTTCGTGAAGATCCAAATAAAGAAAGAGATCATCAATCAGACAAATCAACGAGTAACTGGAAGCATAAGTCTAGTCATCCCAAAGATCTTATAATCGGTGAAATTAATGAAGGAATTCGCACCGGATCCAAAAGGCGAGAAAAGAGTCTAGTCTTGTGGCACTCGTTTGAAATTGAACCAAAGAGCATAGAAGAAGCTTTATCTGATGAAAGCTGGATTGAAGCTATGCAAGAAGAGCTAAGACAGTTCAGCATAAATGATGTTTGGGAATTGACATCCAAACTAAAAAGGAAAAACTGTTATTGGAGCCAAATGGGTGTTCGAAACAAGATGAACGAAAAAAGGAAAGTCGTACGAAATAAAGCAAGACTCGTGGCCAAAGGGATATACGCAAGAAGAAGGAATAGACTATGATGAGACTTACGCTCCCGGTGGCAAGGTTAGAAGCTATTCGTCTATTACTTGCGTTTGCTTGTTTTAAGAATTTCAGGTTATTCCAAATGGACGTCAAAAGCGCCTTCCTAAATGGATTTATCCATGAGGAAGTTTATGTGGAACAACCGCCGGGATTTGAAGACCCAAAGAAGGACTCGGTCTTCGGACTCAAAAGGCTGTATGGTTTAAGCAAGCACCTCGGGCTTGGTACGACAGTTAAGTAATTTCCTATTACAAAATGGTTTTGTCAAGGTAAAGTAGATACGACATTATTTATCAAGAAGGAAAACAAAAGTTTCTTACTTGTTCAAATATATGTGGATGACATTATTTTCGGGTCCTCTAATGAGAATGTGCAAGAAATTTTCTAAGTCTATGCGAGGATGAGTTTGAAATGAGTATGATGGGAGAATTAACATTCTTTCTTGGTCTTCAAATAAAACAATTGAAGGAAGGAACTTTTATTTATCAAGAAAAATATGTGAATGATCTTGTCAAAAGGTTTGGGCTGGAGAATTGCAAAAGGTAGACATTCCAATGTCAAGTTCTTTAAAGATAGACAAAGATGAAGAAGGGAAGAAAGTTGATCAAAAAGCATGTACGAAAGCATTATTGGATCACTTCTTTATCTTACCGCCTCTAGACCCGATATTTTGTTGAGTGTTT